>NC_064855.1:91454283-91701783 GCF_024139225.1 Suncus etruscus | reverse complement strand
AAGAATGACTTCTATATACATGTGTGCATACAAACACTCATACTTATAGTTAAGTATGACCAAAACACCCTTAAGAACTATTAGCAGCATTTCTTTTTATACAAGTTAATATACTCTATATATGGGTCAAGAAATACCTTCTAGAAAATTAAAATAATAGACAGTCTCGTGGGCTTTTGTTTGTTTTTGAGTCACACCCAGAGGGATTTCAAGTCTTTTGAGTCCACAATCAGGTTTTAACTTGGAGTTATTTTAATTATTACAATAGTGTCAGAAGTAGGGCAGAGCTAAGGTATCACTCTTTTCTGTGTTTACCCATAATCTAAATGGTTTTAAATCAGCTACTGAACTTGTGAATTCCTCAGAGATATCCCTTCTGCTGAAACAATTCTTGTCTAATCTTCTGGTGGGATTCCCTCTTTTCCTTTGTCTTTATTGTTTTCCACTTTCAGTAGAGCAAAAACTTCACTTTCCATGTAGCTAGCCTTAAAAGAAAAGTCTCATTGGTGAAAAATTAGAAATTTCATGAAGCCTGCCCTCCCTAGATCCCCTTACAATCCTGCAAGCAGTTGCCAGTAAGAACAATGACATCAGTATCCAAAACTACCTTTTCTTGAGGACTAATTTTGATACAATAAAATTGCACAGATTTGGGGCTTCATTTATTTTGGAAATTTGATGCCTGAGGCTGCAAAATAAGTTCAAAATTGTGAGCAGAATCATGAAACTGTAATGTCTTGGGGATTTCCAAGTAAAGTCTTTGAGGAAAAAAATTACTTCAATATTTCTACACACAGATTAGAATAGTACTTTTGATACCAGTATATTACTGTTTTGTACAAAGACCTTATTATTTGGATTCTTGATACTGTTCCCCTTCATATACCAAGAGCAAGGTCTCCATGAAGACCTCAAGATAAAGTCTTTGTGGGAATGATGTCAAGAAGTTCTATCCTTTTTACTACATGATAATAGAGCGCATAATTTATTATCAGTTTTATATGAATATTAATTGTATGTATGAAGGTATATAGTCTGAAGGTATATAGTCTGAAATGGATATAGTATAATACTATGCCAATTTATCCTCATAGATCATTATGTCTATTCTCTGGCACTGATACAAAAAATATGATCCAAAGAATTTTTGCATATATTCTTCTGAGTAAAAAGAAAAGTAAAAACAGAGCTGGAAGCTCTGGCTCTCTCCAATATCATGTCCTACTTTTAGGAAGATAGCAACAAAGTCAAATCAAACTGGAAATAGGATTTAAAGCTGACAAGAGGATTGTGCGGTTTGAAACCTATAATATATAGCAGTATCAATTTCATATGTGAGATTTATTTTTTCCCTGTCTTGTTATCTTGTCTCATTTTATTGTGGTATAATCATGACTGTAGAAACATAGCAAGTCTTCAAAAACCAGTCAGGCTCCCATGTTTACAGACAAATCTGAAAATTGGATTTGACTTAAGCCATCTAAATCAAACTAATTCCAGTTCTCAGGTTAATGCCCTAAGGCTAACAAAATATACAAGCTGATAAGATAGCTTTAGTGTTGTGCTTAAAGGAAGGTTTGTTCAAATTCAAAGAGCCACATCTTCAGGAAATATTGTTGGCTGAGGAAATGTAACTTTGAATTCAATTTAACTGAGATACGTAATGATGAGTGTGATAAATTTGTCAAACGTGAAGATTTTCACTTAAAACATGGGTATGGATGTGAAAAGTTTGGGTTAGGCTAGCTTTAATAATTGTTCTTCTTGTAAAGAAAGTGATAGTCTGTTCTCTACCTTCCAAATCAAATAATTTAGATTGAAAAATCAACTGAACCAGAACCAGAAAGACTTGCAAAATTTAGGCACATAAACCAAAATCAATTTATGTGAAGTGTCCTAAAACCCAGTTATTCTATATGCTTCTCTTGAAGCACTATTGAGTATGGGGCTACCTGGGAACTACTGCTAAAAAGAGGGAAATAGAACAACAATCAGAATGCTTCCTGAGCTTGTTGCTCATTAAAGATTGAAAAGTCTCACAATGATCTGATAAAATGGCAAGTTAGGCTTTGAACAACAACCTGGATGTCATTTTTCTATAATCAACACATACTTTACCAGGCTCTGAGGATGCTTGACCCTGTCTGTCAAGCACCTGCTTCAGGCACTAGAACTGCTGACAACAAGCAACATCTCTAAAGGAGAAATGAGAACATCTCCAAACATAAACTACAGCTTCAGAAAGGAAGGTCGGAGCATTGGCCTCTGCTCTAGATCAAGTCAAAGTCATTTTAATTTCAGGTTGTTTTCACTGAAATTCTGGGGTGCTGGCATCCAGTGGGATTCATTGGGATTTATGTGCAAACTCTATTACATATAAGTAGATGCTAAAATTATGTATGTGTAACTAATATCTGTATGAGTGTATTAGAGGTCCAAAACAATTCTAAGGATGCTACGGTGCTACAGTCCCTAACATTATTTTAATAGGCCTTGCACATGCTGTGAGCATTCAGTTTTAACAATATTTAAATCTTCAGTTTTAACAATATTTATGTACTGAAACTGTCCTTCTTTCTATTGGTCTTTCAAAGAAAATTAGATGGAAGCATGAATGGATGTCACTTTAAAGGACATTTAATGAAAAAAATATTTTAGGAGCCAGAGCAATATTACAGTGGTTAAGGAGCTCGTCTTGCATGCGACCAACCTGGAGCCAATATCCAGCACCTAATGTAGCTATTGGAGCACCTAGAAGTGATCAGAGTACCTGAATGTAAAGCCAGTAATAACACCTGAGCATAACCAGGTGTGGCACAAATGTACTGCACCCTATTCCTCAAAACTTTTTTTTAAAATTATTTTAAAGAATGACCTTGCCATTGGTATTATAATCTACATATAAATTCAGATTAGATATTTTGTGTATCAATGAATTATAAAGTTGCAGAAAATAGATTTTAGAATACTACTCTAAGTCATGGAAGATAGTACTCTATTTCCAGTGATGTGAAGTCCAGCCAGAAGTGAACTTATGGTTCAATATAAAATGTACAGGATTCAGTACTTCCCTCATTTTCTACAGTGGACTAGGATTCTGTCAAAGTTCAAGGTACGTGTCTAAATAGTGGTATTCAATAAACATTAATACTCAGTTTGGATGTGTGCTGAGAGTAACTGGATTTAATAATTAACCCAGATCCAGAGAAAAATAATTTGAGGACAGTAGACAATTTATAATTTTGATGAATCTGGTTAAGCTCGTTTATGACTATCCTTAAGCAGGATATCACTAAACAATTATTTATTTAACAAGTTGAGCATGCTATATGCAGGTGCTGGAGCAGAGTTATGTTAATGAAATGGATATTGACCAATATATATCACAAAGTTATGACCCATATCTTTAGAAGTTCTCTCACTACAAATTATGTATCTTTAAGAGTACTGGCAAGAAGTGTAGGCAGCATTGTTTTCTCTATTAATATCTTTATATAAACAACTTGTTTAAAAATATGATTGTAGTTGAGTTTCAGTCATGTAAAGACTGTGTGCAACATTCCCATCACCAATGTCCCAAATCTCCCTCTTCCCCACCACACCCCCTTCTGTACTCTAGACAGGCTTTCTACTTCCCTCATTCATTCACATTATTATGATAGTTCTCAATGTAGTTATTTCTCTCTGTGATGAGCTTCATGTCTAGAGCTGGACCTTCCAGCCTTCCTCTCTTTTTGTCTCTGAGGATTACTGCAATATATCTTTTATTTTTCTTAAAACCCATAGATGAGTGAGACTGTTCTGCATCTATCTCTCTCTCTCTGACTTACTTCACTCAGCATAATAGATTCCATGTACATCTATGTATAGGAAAATTTCATGACTTCATCTCTCCTGACGGCTGCATAATATTCCATTGTGTATATGTACCACAGTTTCTTTAGCCATTCATCTGTTGATGGACATCTTGATTGTTTCCAGAGTCTGACTATTTTAAATAGCACTGAAATGAATATAGGTGTGAGGAAGGGATTTTTGTATTGTATTTTTGTTCCTAGAGTATATCCCTAAAAGTGGTATAGCTGGATCTTATAGGAACTCAATTTCTAGTTTTTGGAGGAATCTCCACATAGCTTTCCATAAAGGCTGAACTAGACAGCATTCCCA
Source organism: Suncus etruscus (assembly GCF_024139225.1). NCBI lineage: Eukaryota > Metazoa > Chordata > Mammalia > Eulipotyphla > Soricidae > Suncus > Suncus etruscus. The sequence goes on along the minus strand of NC_064855.1, from coordinate 91,697,616 downwards.
CTAGCAGTGGATAAGAGTTCCTTTTTTTTTCTTTTTCTTTTTTTTTTTTTTTTTTTTTTTTTGGTTTTTGGGTCATACCCGGCGATGCTCAGGGGTTACTCCTGGCTGTATGATCAGAAATAGCTCCTGGCAGGCACAGGGGACCATATGGGACACTGGGATTCGAACCAACCACCTTTGGTCCTGGATCAGCTGCTTGCAAGGCAAACGCCACTGTGCTCTCCTTCCGGGCCGATAAGAGTTCCTTTCTCTCCACATCCACACCAGCACTGATTGTTCTCGTTATTTGTGATGTGTGCCAATCTCTATGGTGTGAGATGGTATCTCATCGTTGTTTTGATTTGCATCTCCCTGATGATTAGTGATGAGGAGCATTTTTTCATGTGCCTTTCGGCCATTTGTATTTCTTTGACAGAGGGTCTGTTCATTTCTTCTCCTCATTTTTTGATGGGATTAGATGTTTTCTTTCATGTAAAGTTCCATCAGTGCCTTGTATATTTTTGGATATTAGCCCCTTATCTGATGGGTATTGGGTGAATACTTTTTCCCATTACATGGGTGGCTCTTGTATCCTGGGCACTATTTCCTTTGAGGTGCAGAAGCTTCTCAGCTTAATATATTCTCATCTATTTATCTCTGCTTCCACTTGTTTGGAGAGTGCTGTTTACCTTAAAGATGCCTTTAGTCTCAATGTCATGGAGTGTTTTATCTACGTGTTGTTCAATGTACCTTATGGTTTCAGGTCTGATATCAAGGTCTTTAATTCATTTGGATTTTACCTTCGAACATAGTGTTAGCTGGAGGTCTGAGTTCGCTTTTTTGCAAGTGGCTAATCAGTTCTGCCAACACCACTTGTTGAAGAGTCTTTCTTTGCTCCATTTAGGATTTTTTGCTCCTTAAACAAAAACTAGGTGTTTCTATGGGGAACATTCTCTGAGTATTTAAGCCTATTCCACTGATCTGAGAGTCTGTATTCCAATACCAATATTAGACTGTAATTTTCTTTTTTGGCAGCATCTCTATCTGGTTTGGTAGCAGGGTGATGTTAGCTTCATAAAGTTTATTTGAAGGGTCCGAGAGATAGCACGGAGGTAGGACATTTGTCTTGCATGCAGAAGAATGGTGGTTCGAATCCCGGCATCCCATATGGTCCCCCGAGCCTGCCAGGACCAATTTCTGAGCATAGAGCCAAGAGCAATCCCTGAGTGCTTTCAGGTGCAACTCAAAAAACAAACAAAAAAAAAAGTTATTTGGAAGTGTTCCCATTTTTTCAATTTCATGAAAAAACCTGGCCAGGATTGATAGTAGTTTCTCATGAAGGGTGTGAAAAAATTCATTAGTGAATTGATCTGGGCCTGGGCTTTTGTTTTCGGGCAAATATTTGATTGCCGTTTTAATTTCCTCAATAGTGATGGGGGTGTTTAGATAAGTTATATCCTCGTTATTCAACCATGGAAGGTGATAAGTGTCCAATAATTTATCCATTTCTTCCAGGTTCTCATATTTAGTGGCATAGAGTTTCTCAAAGCAGTCTCTGATTACCCTTTGAATCTCTGCAATGTCTGTAGTAATCTCCCACTTTTTCATTTTTGATATGGGTTATAAATTTTCTCTTTCTTTATGAATTTTGCAGATGGTCTATCAATCTTGTTTATCTTATTTTTTTTCAAAAAACCATCTTCTGCTTTTGTTGATCTTTTGGATTGTTTTTTTAGTTTCTACTTCATTGATTTCTACTCTAAGCTTTGTTATTTCCTTTTGTCTCCATATTTTTGGTTCCTCTTGTTGATCATTTTCTAATTTTATAAGCTGCATCGTTAAACTATCCAGATATGCCCCTTCTTCCTTCCTGATGTATTATTGCAAAGCTATAAATTTTCCTCTCAGGACCACTTTTGCTGTGTCCCATAGGTTCTGATAGTTTGTCTCTTCATTGTCATTTGTTTCCAGGAAAGTTTTGATTTCCTCTCGGACCCACTGGTTGTTCAGTAGTAGGCTGTTTAATTTCCAGCTGTTAAAGTTCTTCTTCTGTGTTCCTTTGTAATTCACATCTAATTTCAGAGCCTTGTGGTCAGCAAAGGTAGACTGCAAAATTTCTATCCTCTTGATTTTATGAGGTATTTTTTTTATCAGCATTGATTTTTTTATATCTAGGTTAGAACTGAAATAATATTTTTAAGGTTGGGGCCAGTGTAGTGGCTCAAGCCATTAGGTGTCTGCCTTGCATGCACTAGCCTAGGAAGGACTGTGATTTCATCCCAGGAGTTCCATATAGTCCCCTAAGTCGGGAGCGTTTTCTGAGCACATAGTCAGGAGTAACCCCTGAGCGTCACCAGGTGTGGTTGAAAAACAAAACAAAACAATATATTTTTAAGGTTTAATTTCCTTTTGCATTATATAATTGAGGAGAATCTCAAATGAGATACTTAATATCATGAATTCTGATTTTGTCCTTGCCTTTTCCTTAAGATACCAGTGGCTGCAAAAGCAGTGATGTCTAAATTCTGTCAAATATTTTTTGATATCTTTGCTCATATCAGTACAAAGCTCCACACCTGATGTGGATCTTGGTTCCTGATGAAAGCAAACAGACTCACCAAAAAGGATCTTACTCTCAGAATTTTTAGTCCCAATTTATTTCTCTATTTTTCTTTTCGTTCTGAAGTAGTCACTCTGTCATTAAAAGTCCAATTTGGGTCTCAAGTGATTTCTAGATTTTCAAAGGTGTGAATCTTAATATTATCGAGTGTTTATAACCTTTTATTTCCAATTTGTTTGTAATTTAATTCCTGTCCTTTGCATTTACCCAATTTAGAGAAATAAGTATCAAGTAATTAAATATTTCTGCAGCACTGTATTCTATATCTCATACCTTTAAATCATAATTCTATAGTTCTATTAGTTATAGAAAGATGTAGGTTCAGAACTGTCTAGTAACATATATATTCTTTGAGCAATCTTATGCGAAAATTCATAAAATTTTAACATATAACCTTAGATTATATAGGTTACTGTGAAAGATTGCAATATTTGATACTTATTATATTTTGTTGACGACACAAGTTCAGTCTTAGTAATTCTAGGAGGAATGATAATGTTTTCAATTATATAAATATAAAACCTGCTTTAGAAGGTGGAATCCAGACTTGGATAACTCTGGGATGTAGAGTAAGCAATAGAGAGAAATTTTAGAACAGCATAGAAGAAACTAGTATTGGAAAATGGGGAGAATCAAGTACATGCCATGGATTAGGTCATTCCAGGTTCTGTTTTATGCCATTAGGAAGTTCTGACAGCAGAAAGCATGTCACTACATAGAGGCTAAAGCTCATTAGTAGAACTCCCCTTGGGAAGTAAGAAAGTTTGGAATCATTAATTCAAATGGAAGAAGCAAAGAAATAAATAACTGGTCAACATATTTAAAAGACTCTATGATAAGATTCAGGTTTCTAGCAATTCTGAACAGAAATGGAGACAGAGTGCTATTAATGTCAGTTCATTATAAGTCCCCAGAGATCAGCCTCTAGCATGAGGTACTAATCATGGCTGAAGCTCTAGGATATTAGTGATCTCCATTCTGAAGAACACAGGAAGGCAACAATGAAAACCAAAGAGAGAATTCTAATCTATTATCTGCCTAGAAATAGATTTGTTTGAGCTTGCATAATAGATTCAATAGATAATAATTTAATATATTTGATTTTAGTGCTTGCATTCTTCTTTAAAGATGAGTTGATTTATATAAATTGGACTTTGGTAAATGAAAAATACTCTGAGGGAAGTGGGCAGGTCAGATTATAAAAAGAAATAATAATAATAATTTTCCCTTAAGCATAGATTTAATTTCCAAGGTATGTTTTATTAGCTATCATGTCATAATCTGAAGTTTATTTATTAAAAAATAAGAGTAGCCTGTTTATTCAATAGATTTCTTTTTTTTTGTGGTGAAATGTGTCATTTTCCTCCCCTATAATAATATTAGGTAAAAGGTTTTATTCTCAAGCTCATTAATATGTTAACATATCTTCCAAATCTCTTAAATTCCCTTTCACATTCTTGGTTTTTATAGCAGAAATAATTTTTTCTTATACTCTTTCCTATATGCATATATCTATAAAACCTTATAAACATTTCAGGCAAATGAATGTATGATACTGGGCATGAATATTTATGTATAGGGTACATGTATCATTCTTTCTCACATATAACAAATGGTTATATATTTAATTAATTTTCTATGGAGCAAAAATAACTTACTCGAAGCAGTAAAGGATAGGTGCACATGTGTGCAAGAGAGAGAGAGACAGAAAGAATAAAAAGTACAAAAACTTAGAAACCAACAAAAATAGCTGATGACGTTTTCTATAGGAATTTAAGAAATATACAATTGATTGTGTGAAGAAAGGTAGGACCTAGAAGGCATCAGACTAAACATTGAATGTGGCTAGTGAAATACATTAAGAAAGTGGTTGACTTTATGGAAAGCTATATGGAGATTCCTCCAAAAACTGGAAATTGAGCTCCCATACGACCCAGCTATACCACTCCTAGGAATATACCCTAGGAAAACAAAATTACAATATAAAAATCCCTTCCTTACACCTATATTCATTGCAGCACTATTTACCATAGCAAGACTCTGGAAACAGCCAAGATACCCTTCAACAGACGAATGCTAAAGAAACTGTAGTACATATACACAATGTAATATTATGCAGCTGTCAGGAGAGATGAAGTCATGAAATTTTCCTATACATGGATGTACATGGAATTTATTATGCTGAGTGAAATAAGTCAGAGAGAGAGAGAAAGATGCAGAATGGTCTCACTCATCTATGGGTTTTGAGAAAAATGAAAGACATTCTTGCAATAATAACTTTCAGACACAAAAGAGAAAAGAGCTGGAAATTACAGCTCACCTCATGAAGCTCACCACAAACAGGGATGAGTTTAGTTAGAGAAATAACTACGGTTTGAACTATCCTAATAATGAGAATGTAGGAGGGAAATAGAAAGCCTGTCTAGAGTACAGGTGGGAGTTGGGTGGGGAGGAGGGAGATTTGGGGCATTGGTGATGGGAATGTTGCACTGGTGATGGGTGGTGTTCTTTACATGACTGAAACCCAAACACAATCATGTATGTAATAAAGTTGTTTAAATAAAAAATGTATCAAAAAATAAACATGAGCACTGAACTTCACTGGATCTCAGATGCCAGCACCGTTCTGCCTCTCTACTCTGCTGTCCTGCATTTTTGGCCTGATTTCATCCTGGGTGCGGCCCATCTGCCAGCCTGCCTTCCTGTGAGCCTTCAGTGGAGGTGAGTCTACACGCCCAGAAAGGGAGAAGCCAGAGGAGCATGGTTGCTCCGCTCCCCTTCGCGACGGTGCACAGCATTTAGCCAATGAATACAATCACAACACGGAGAAAAACACGCAGTACTAGTGTGACAATGGGGAAACAACATGGGCCAGTGCCAGACATAGAGAATGAAGATGGCAACTCTGATGACTTGAACATGATCAACCACCTAGTCAGTCTCTCAGATAAGGAGTTTAGAGTTGCAATATGGAACATGTTCAAAGAACTCAAACAAAGTATAGAAGAAAAAACTAAAAAGAATCAGGAGAATATGAAGATAGAAATGAGAAAACTCCAAACGGAAATTTCAGATCAAATAACAGGTCTGAGAAACTCAGTAGATGAATTGAAGAAAAACATGTTTGAGATTTCCCACAGGTTAACAGCAGCTGAGGATAGAATCAGTACACTGGAAGATGAGATACATAACAATTACATACAGCAGAAGAAATTGGAAAAAAGCCTCAAAGCAAATGATCAAACAATGGAAAAATTACTCAAAGAATGGGAACAGATGAAAATAGAAGTCTATGATAAGCTCAACAGAAACAACTTAAGAATCATTGGAGTCCCAGAGACTCAGGAAGAAAATCTCCGGGAAGAATCAACAGTCAAGAACATTATTAAAGAGAAACTACCAGAGATAATGAATACATGTGACCAAATCCTGCATGCCCGAAGAGTGCCAACTAAAAGAGACCCCAGAAAAAACACCCCAAGACACATCCTAGTCACAATGACGAATCCCATAGATAGAGACAGAATTCTGAAAGCAGCAAGATCGAAAAGAGAAATTACATTTAAGGGAACATCCTTGAGATTTACTGCAGACCTGTCACCAGAAACACTCAAGGCCAGAAGGCAGTGGTGGGACATAGTGACAAAACTCAATGAAATAAATGCTTCGCCTAGAATACTGCACCCAGCAAAACTCACTTTCAGGTTTGAAGGAACAATACATAGTTTCACAGACAAACAACAGCTCAAAAACTTCACAGACTCAAAACCATTCTTAAAAGAAAAACTGAACGGCATACTTTAAGACAAGGCTTACCAACAGACACACCAAACTTTAATATAAAGATGGCACTAACTCCCAGGACAATTCTTTCTCTCAATGTCAATGGACTAAATGCACCAGTTAAGAGACACAGAGTGGCTAAATGGATCAAAAAACTCAATCCAACCTTCTGCTGCCTACAAGAAACGCACCTGAATAGTCAGAACAAACATAGACTCAAAATAAAAGGCTGGAGGAAAATCATCCAAGCAAACAACACCCAAAAAAAAACAGGAGTGGCCATATTTATATCAGATGATGCAAACTTTATACTTAGGAAAGTTGTAAGGGACAAAGATGGACATTTTGTATTAATCAAGGGATATGTACAGCAGGAAGAATTCACCCTCCTAAACATATATGCACCGAATGAGGGGCCAGCAAAATATTTAATACAACTGTTGACAAATCTGAAAAATAATATCAATAACAACACAATAATTGTGGGAGACCTCAACACGGCATTGTCAACACTAGACAGGTCAACCAGACTGAAACCCAACAAGAATATACTAGACCTGAGGAGAGAAATGGAAGAAAGAGGCCTAGTAGATATATACAGGACACTCCACCCCCAGAAGCCTGGATACACATTTTTCTCTAATGTACATGGGACATTCTCTAGGATAGACTACATGTTAGCACACAAAACATATCTCCATAATATCAAGAGGATAGAAATTTTGCAGGCTGCCTTTGCTGACCACAAAGCCCTGAAATTATATATAAACTACAAAGGGACACAGAAGAAAAATTTTAACACCTGGAAGTTAAATAGCCTCATACTGAATAATCAGTGGGTCCGAGATGAAATCAAAGAGGAAATCAAAACCTTCCTAAAAACAAATGACAATGGAGACACAATTTATCAGAACCTATGGGACACAGCAAAAAACAGTACTGAGAGGAAAATTTATAGCTTTGCAAGCACACATCAGGAAAGAAGAAGGGGCATACCTGAATAGCTTAATGATGCAGCTCATAGAATTAGAAAGTGCTCAACAAAAGGATCCAAAAATAGGGAGGCAGAAGGACATAACAAAGCTGAGAGCAGAAATCAATGAAGTGGAAACCAGAAAAACCATCCAAAAGATCAACGAAAGCAGAAGTTGGTTCTTTGAAAAAATAAACAAGATTGATAGACCACTGGCAAAACTAACAAAGAAAGAAAGAGAGAGAAACTTGATAACTCGTATTAGGAATGAAAAAGGAGAGATCACTACTGATATGGTAGAGATTCAAAGGGTAATCAGAAACTACTTTGAGAAACTCTATGCCACTAAAAATGAAAACCTGGAAGAAATGGATAAATTTTTGGAATCTTATAATCTTCCACGATTGAATGAAGAGGATGTAGCATATCTAAACACACCCATTACTATTGAGGAAATTAAGAAAGTAATCAAATGTCTGCCCAAAAACAAAAGCCCAGGCCCAGATGGATTTACTAATGAATTCTTTCAAACCTTTCAAGAGGAACTACTACCAATCCTGGCAAGACTCTTTCATGAAATTGAAAAAACAGGAAAACTTCCAAATAGCTTTTATGAAGCCAACATTACCTTGATACCTAAACCAGACAGAGATGCTACGAAAAAAGAAAATTACAGACCAATATCGCTGATGAATGCAGATGCAAAGATCTTCAACAAAATCCTGGCAAATAGGATTCAATGCCTCATTAAGAAGATCATCCACTACGATCAAGTAGGTTTCATTCCAGGAATGCAAGGCTGGTTTAACATCCGTAAATCTATCAACATAATACACAACATCAACAGCAAGAAAAATAAAAATCACATGATCATATCAATCGACGCAGAGAAAGCATTTGACAAGGTCCAACACCCATTCTTGATCAAAACTCTCAGCAAGATGGGAATGGAGGGAACCTTTCTCAATATAGTTAAGGCCATCTACCACAAGCCAGAGGCAAATATTGTCCTCAATGGAGAAAAACTGAAAGCCTTTCCTCTAAATTCTGGCACAAGACAAGGCTTTCCTCTCTCACCACTCCTATTCAACATAGCACTGGAAGTACTCGCTATAGCGATTAGGCAAGAAAAGGATATCAAGGGAATCCAGATAGGAAAGGAAGAAGTCAAGCTCTCACTGTTTGCAGATGACATGATACTCTACTTAGAAAACCCCAAAGACTCTATCAAAAAGCTTCTAGAAACAATAGACTCATATAGCAAGGTGGCAGGCTACAAAATTAACACACAAAAATCAATGGCCTTCCTATACACCAATACTAATAAGGAAGAAATGGACATTAAGAAAACAACTCCATTCACTATAGTGTCACACAAACTCAAATATCTTGGAATCAACTTGACTAAAAATGTGAAGGACCTATACAAGGAAAACTATAAAACTCTGCTCCAAGAAATAAGAGAGGACACGCGGAAATGGAAGCATATACCCTGCTCATGGACTGGCAGGATTAACATCATTAAAATGGCAATACTCCCCAAAGCACTGTACAGATTTAATGCGATCCCCCTAAAGATACCCATGACATTCTTCAAAGAAGTGGACCAGGCACTTTTGAAATTTATTTGGAACAATAAACACCCTCGAATAGCTAAAGCAATCATTGGGAAAAAGAATATGGGAGGAATTACTTTCCCCAACTTTAAACTTTACTACAAAGCAATAGTTATCAAAACAGCATGGTATTGGAATAAAGACAGGCCCTCAGATCAGTGGAATAAGCTTGAATACTCAGAGAATGTTCCCCAGACATACAATCATCTAATTTTTGATAAAGGAGCAAAAAATCCTAAATGGAACAAAGAAAGCCTCTTCAACAAGTGGTGTTGGCAAAACTGGGTAGCCACTTGCAAAAAATTGAACTTAGACCCCCAGCTAACATCATGTACGAAGGTAAAATCCAAATGGATTAAAGACCTCAATATCAGCCCCAAAACCATAAGATATATAGAACAATACGTAGGTAAAACACTCCAGGACATTGAGGCTAAAGGCATCTTCAAGGAAGAAACTGCACTCTCCAAGCAAGTGAAAGCAGAAATTAACAGATGGGAATATATTAAGCTGAGAAGCTTCTGCACCTCAAAGGAAATAGTGCCCAAGATACAAGAGCCACCCACTGAGTGGGAGAAACTATTCACCCAATACCCATCAGATAAGGGGCTAATCTCCAAAATATACAAGGCACTGACAGAACTTTACAAGAAAAAAACATCTAATCCCATCAAAAAATGGGGAGAAGAAATGAACAGACACTTTGACAAAGAAGAAATACAGATGGCCAAAAGACACATGAAAAAGTGCTCCACATCACTAATCATCAGGGAGATGCAAATCAAAACAACGATGAGATACCACCTCACACCACAGAGAATGGCACACATCACAAAGAATGAGAATAAACAGTGTTGGCGGGGATGTGGGGAGAAAGGAACTCTTATCCACTGCTGGTGGGAATGCCATCTAGTTCAACCTTTATGGAAAGCGATATGGAGATTCCTCCAAAAACTGGAAATCGAGCTCCCATACGATCCAGCTATACCACTCCTAGGAATATACCCTAGGAACACAAAAATACAATACAAAAACCCCTTCCTTACACCTATATTCATTGCAGCTCTATTTACCATAGCAAGACTCTGGAAACAACCAAGATGCCCTTCAACAGACGAATGGCTAAAGAAACTGTGGTACATATACACAATGGAATATTATGCAGCTGTCAGGAGAGATGAAGTCATGAAATTTTCCTATACATGGATGTACACGGAATCTATTATGCTGAGTGAAATAAGTCAGAGAGAGAGAGAAAAACGCAGAATGGTCTCACACATTTATGGGTTTTAAGAAAAATGAAAGACATTCTTGCAATAATAACTTTCAGACACAAAAGAGAAAAGATCTGGAAGTTCCAGCTCACTTCAGGAAGCTCATCACAAAGAGTGATGAGTTTAGTTGGATAAATAACTACATTTTGAACTGTCCTAATAATGAGAATGTATGAGGGAAATTGAGAACCTGTTTAGAGTACAGGTGGGGGTCGGGTGGGGAGGAGGGAGACTTGGGACATTGGTGATGGGAATGTTGCACTGGTGATGGGTGGTGTTAAAAAAATGTTATGTCATAATAATTCATAAAGCATAAATGTATAACAATATAATCATTAGACAACTGTATAAATTCAAAAAAAACATGAAAATTAAGTGCTAAAAAAACATTAAAAAAGATAAATGAAAATAAAACCTTTTCCTTTATAAGAAAACTATTTGTGATTTAGAGTCCTTCATGTTGGGTTTCAGACATACAATGGTTTCAATAAAATTGAATCAAATTAAAAAAAAAGAAAGTGGTTGAGCTCTAGGAAAAGAAAACAGACAGGTTACAATTTTTTAAAGAGCAGTGATCAAAGAATTATTTTTTGGGGGGACAAGCAGCTGACTATTCCACCTTGCCAACTCACTAGTAGTTAACTTAGCAATTTTTTTGCTTTACTTGGCAAAGCTATTATCTTATGACTTTTTTCACCATGCCACCCTGCCTCTGCCTAACATGTGTCAGTCTCACAGCAATCTGAAAAAGAATATGAAAACACATCCTGAGGAAGACCAGGTGTAATCTAAACATCAGGACAACTGATCTCACTGACTTCTTGGAGAAATAGAAAAGTTTTTAGTCAAATCATTCAAAACTGAGATTAGGTGTATCTACTAGTAGATACACCTAACTTTTAACATTAAAAATTATTGTCAGACCAGCTCCTTGACAAAATCTTGGAGTGCTTCCATGTGACAATTATTATCACTATAACTGGTATTAATGTGTTTCTTTAATTTCCAGAACCTGTTAGCACCTGGATCTAGAGAAAATAAAGAACACTAACTTTCCAAAAGTCAAGCTCATCATTTTTTTTAAAGAGTTCTACAATTGAAAAATGCTCATAGTGCAACCCAATATCTCATATGTGTGGGTTACATTTAACTTTATAAGCTTGACAATAAACTTCAGAAGGAAGAGTACTTTTCCCTTCAGTATGGTTTGTTTCAGCTAGAAAAAGCAGGAATTCCACTTTGCACAGAGTCTGTATAGAGTCCAGTTTAGTAAAACAGTCATTTCCTTCACTGTCTTTTCTGTTTTGTAAAGGAAGGCAAATTAAGGTGGGAAGTTACCCTTCTGAAACCCTTACCAAGTGTTCTATTATACATATACCTAGAAACGAAAAATGGGTAATAGCATGCAGGCATAAATAGTGCACATATAGATTAAACAAATATTTTAACTTCTTAGGGGACATATAAATAAAATGCTTACTATCTTAATATAAGTCATCTCCTTGGGCAAAAATTTATATATCTACTAGTTACCAAATGTATGAAACTTGCCCTGAAATCTATTTAAGTAATTTTCCCAAAATAAAATTTTCTCTTGTCTCCACTTTAGAAAAAAAATATTATTACCTTTTAATATATAAAAATATTAAACTCAAATTGCTCTTTCATCTACTCTTTTGTCTAACACTTGCAATATCATAGAGATATGGTGATGTATTTAAATATTAACTTATCTCAAAAATAGCCCAGTTACTTCCATTCTCAGATTATTTTAAGTATTTTTTATTCTAACACTTGTGAACATTTCTTGATTAATGGAAAAAAGCATAATTTATATGGTATGTAATGAGTTTAAAGAATAATAAAGACACTGCAATCAGATTAAACTGTCATATTTTACCTTTTGTTCACTCATAAACCTCCAAATTTTAATTTTTCCCTTTAATCAGTATATTTTATTATGATATTAATACATAAAATTAATTACATATATAAAGTATTCAAAATTTGTGCATTGCAAAATTTGATGGGGTGGTATATCTTGGCGTTGAGAATAAAAAATATTGACCAAGTTTTATAGATGTTAATCTAACTTTACCAGGAATTGTCATTACTCAAACTCATTTTTCTGTTATTTTGTTTGTTTGTTTGTTTGGGCCACATCCAGTGACACTCAGGGGTTACGCCTGGCTATGCGCTCAGAAATAGCTCCTGGCTTGGGGGACGATATGGGATGCCAGCGCTGGAAAGGCAGACACCTTAGTCTGGCCTTCGTTTTTCTGTTTTTTAAATTTTTATTTTATTGAATCATTGTGATTTACAAAGTCCTTCATAATTTGGTTTCAGGCAATGAAATATAACAATGAATCAGGGCCAATCCCACCATGAATGTCGACCTCCCTCAACAATTGTCCCCCAAATGCGGCCCCATTTTAAGTTTAGATCATTAAAGTTTGGATTTCTTGCTTCTATTGTTGTTGCCTTTAGCTTGGATATTTAGTTCTGTCCCTTTTTTAACACTATCAATGCACCACAGACTGCTTGGTCCCTGACACCTATTCTTTCATATTTGTGTTTTTCCTCTTCACTCAGTTTCTTTCCTTCTTCTCACCATAATCTGGAACCAAGAGTGTTCGAGACAACTCCCATTTAGACCGCTGCGTTTCTTCATGCAATAATTCTAAATACCACAGATAAGTCATATAATTCTGTATTTATTCTTATTCTGGCTTCATTTAAATATCTCCCAATTCCATCCATGTTGCTGCAAAGTGCATGATTACATCATTTCTTACAGATATGTAGTATTCCATTGTATATATGTACATCTTCATAATTCTCTAGTCTGTTGTTAGATATATAGGTTAATTCCAAGTCTTATCGACTGTACTGAGAGCTGCACTAAATAGCAGTGTGTATACATCATTTTGGATGAATGTTTTTCTGTCCTGGGGATAGATACCCAAAAGAGGGATTTCTGGGTTGTATGGCAGCTCAATTTTGAGTTTACTGAGAAACCTTCATACTGTTTTATAGGGTGTGGACCAGGCAGCATTCTTACCAACAGTAGATGAGAGTTCCTTTCTCACTAAATCCCTGTAAAAGAGTTTATTTCCATTATTTTTATATATGCCTTCCCTCACTGGTGTAAGATAATATCTCATTGTTGTCTTTATTTGGATTTCCCTAAGATGTGATTTGTTCATGTATTTGTTGGCTATCTATTGGTCTTCCTCAAAAGTGTCTATTCATTTCCTCTCCCCATTTTTGGATGAGAAATTTAGGTTTTGTAGAGTTAATGTTTGTGAGTACTTGGTTTATCTTAGATAGTAAATCTTTATCTGATATGTTGTATACAATTTTTTCTCCCATTCAGTTAGCTGTCTTCTAATTTTAGCTTGTGTTTCTTTTGTCATATAGACATTTTTATTTTGATGTCATATTCATTTGATGTAATATATTTATTCAGGTTTGATGCTATAGTTGCCATTGACATGCTATCATCATACCTTTCTTTGATGTCTAAGTCTTGGTGTGTTCTGCCTATGTTTTCCTCAACAAACTTTATGGATTCAGGTCTAACTTCAAGGTCTTTAGTCTTATTTTAATTGACTTTTTTTTTTAGGTAAAAGATATGGTTTAATCTTTGATTTCTTACATTTGGTTATTCAATTGTTCCAACATCATTTGCTGTAAAGACTGTCTTTGTTTCATTTCAAATTATTAGCCCCATTGTCAAAGATTAATTAACCATATACTTGTAGAGTTTGTCACTGGGTTTTCTATTCTGATACATTGGTTGGAAACTCTATCTTTGTTCAAGTACCATGCTGTTTTAATCACTATAGTTTTGTAGCAGAGCTTGAAATTAGGTAATAATAAGCCTCTCAGTTAGTTGTTTTTCAATATTGATTTCTTTATCTTAGGTTTTTTATGGTTCCACATGAACATTATAATTCACTGTTCTGTCCTTGAAGAATTCTGTCTGAATTTGAATAAGGATTGCATTGAATAATATAGTAGTTTAGGTAACCTGATACTGATTCTTTCAATCCATGAGCATGGAATGTTCTTCCATTTCCTTAAGTCTTCTTCAATTTATTTCTTAAGTGTTTTGAAGTTTTTATGGTATAGATCTCACACTTCTCTTGTTAGGTTGATTCCTAAATACTTGACAGTTTTGGACACTATTTAAAATGGGATAGACTCTTTGATCTTTCTCTCTATGAGTCATTATATAGATATACAAAGGAATGCAACTGTCTTTTGTGCATTGATGTTGTAGCCAGCCTCTCTGCTTTTGGTTTATTGTTTCTAGGAGTTTTATTTGTGAACTCTTTAGGGTCCTTGATGTATATCATCATGCCATCTGAAAATAGAGATCAAAACTATCATCTTTAGAGATAATAAAATATTAATGATTTTTCTCACTGATCCTTAGTTTAATTACAATTCAATTTTAAAGTTTGTAATGTTTTCTGTCCTGCAAATGTATACTTTCCAGGGTCTGGAAATGGTATTGGTGATTTTTTTTAACTGAAGACTAAATTAATTTTCCAAAAGCATGCTTTGTTGAATTACATTAGATTGACTTACCCACTCATGAATTGAATTTACTTGAAACAGTGGGATAAAAAATTATGAGGATGAAGAGCTTAATGATCTGTTTCAGATTTTGACAATGTCAGGAACTAGTTTTTAAATATCAGAACAGTTGTTCTCTGTATTAAATGTAAGAACATTCTAGAATTTCTTTATCCTATGATATACTGTATATTAAAAGTCAGCAGCTCCCTGTAAAGGGCAGATAGTAAATAATTCAGACACTGCAAGCCATATAGTCTCCACAGAAACTACTAAACTCTACTATGAGAGGGTAGATCATATAGATCATAACTAATGAGCATAGCTATTTTCTACTAAAATTTTACTTAAAAAAGAGCATAAATACTGGATTTAGCTCATGTTGAGTAGATTTTTCAAGAAAGTGATATTGAACAAGGTTGTTTTTTGGGGGGGTGGGGGGAGGTTGTGTCACATGCAGCAACACTCAGGGTTTACTCCTGGCTCTGTGCTCAAAAAAATCACCCCTGGCACGGGGGGACCATATAGGACAGGGGTGGTGAACAAGTTTGACACAAAGAGCCAAAATTTTAAACTGTAAGAGTCAGATAGCCACACCACGCAGTGAACTGTCAAAATAAACACTCACACAAAATAATTTTAACAATAATATATTAAACACATATTGCATTTTGCCATTTTGAGTGAGGGTAAAAATCCTGTTCGCCACCCCTGATATAGGATATCAGGGACCAAACCTGCATCTGTCCTGGGTCAGCCGTGTGCAAGTCCCTGAACAAGATCCTTAACATCTATTTATTGTTCCTCATTGATAATGTCTAGAACATTTTACAGTGATCTAAACACATATTTAAAATAATCTGGAATTATTTTGTACCCAGTTTCCTTCCTTTGACTCTTTATGTAGCTTTATTATATAGTAACAAATGCTAAATCTAAAAAATTTAGAAAGTTGAATAAAAATAAGAAAACATAGGAACCTGATCTCATCAGAAGCAAACTAGCTTCAATATATCTTATTATAAGAATAAATAATGTGTATTGTGGGTATATTAGTAAATGCATAATTTATTTTTAAATTTTAATTATACGGTAAATAGATGTATAATACAAGCATGTACATATGCATATTATTTGTATGTTTTTCCTTTGTCACTGTCATACAGTGAATGTCACTAGTTTCTAAAAGCACTCACTTGATATCATATTGTGAATTTATCTGTATGCTTTTTATTGTTATGTGTAAGTAAATGATTATAGGCTTTATCTTGTTATATTGAAATGGAGACATAATGACCTAATATTCTATTCTGTGATCTTTAATTTTGTTTTATTTGGGGGTCTCACCTTGCAGTGCTTAAGGCTTACTCCTGACTCTGCAGTGAGGCATCACTCCTAATGGGCTTAGGAGATCAAATGGGGTGTTGGGGATAAAATTTGGGTTAGGTCCATACACAACAAGTATCTTCCTGGTGGAATATCACATCCATCTCTTTAAACTCTAAATTTAGTTTCATATTATTTTTTATTTTAATTTTAATTGAAATCAACTTATGATTATCATGATAGGTTAAATTTCTAGATGATTTTTTAAGTGCACGAGTAAATTTTCAAAAAACATTTTCCTGTCAAGTCACTTCTAAATTGCACTTTTAAAATCTATGGCCCTAAGAATTGTAAATTTCTTTGAAAATGTCCCTAAATTTGAGAGCAGATGCAATGATCCTATCAAAACCCTTAACCTTATTGGTTGTTTGATTCAAGTCTCAATTTTGACTTTTAAAGAAAAAACATTTTTGGGGAAAAGAAGCTGATTCAATTTTGGAACTTGCCTCATCTGATAACTTCTGTTCCCTGAATCTTAATATAGAGCACATTCTTAATATCTGCTTACAACTCAAGGAGATGGGGATGCTTCAGCTGAAAGATTTGGATAGAAAAGTGCCTCAAGCAGCCTCCTTCATTTAATCAGAGTCAGCCTTCCTTCCCAGGGTTCCAAATTAACAGTGGGGCAACTTTTATTTTTTATATTCCACTTTGAAAAAGCAGGTGTTTCTTTCATGAAGCCCATATGTCCCTCTCAGGTTCTATCCAAAGCATCTACAGAATAGCCTACGGTAATGTGGCACATAGCCAATTTACTCACAAGAGTCTTTATATATTCCACGAAGATAATGTGGAAATTGTGTGTGTAGGTGTCTTTGTGTGTCTAAGAGTAGCACAAGAACCAAACAACAGAATTTCCTTGGGCTTTTGGAGTATCTGTTCACAATGCCAGAAAACCACAGTGAAGATGAGCTGGCAGAGAGGCCTGAGGTCTAAACTGACCCCACGCCAAACTCCTGTTCATGGCGTATTTCCCAGCAGACTGTAAAACAACTGTGGAAGACCTCAAGAGCAGCTGCCTGTGCATGGCAAACAGGAACTGCTCTGACCAGGTAGTTTTCTCAAGTTGAAAAAACAGTAATTATGAAGAGGTGAACTGCTCAAAGTAGATGCTCCTGTTAGGGTTCACCAAGAGGAACCACATGAAGCCATAAGATATCCAAGTCTGTAGAGAATGCAAATATGGAGACTTTCCTCTCACCATGATGGGAAAATGGGCAATATCTGGAAGCCTAAGTAAAACTGGCTGAGACATTTGCTGGACATAATTTTCTCTACAGCATGGCTCTGTGATCATCATGAAAATGTATATTTTGAATGATGGTTATTTAATTTCCTAGCATAAGACATTGCTCTATTGTGATAGAAACACTCATGGAAATTATGTTTTCATGAAGTATCTGTGTATCTGTGTAAATTACTTGAATAGTTATCATACATCAACTTATAGTGTTATTCAGGGACAATTCAATAGAAGCTAAATGTCTTAGATAATTTCTCATTAGTCAATCTTAAATTTAGTCTATTAGACAAATAGACTATTA
The DNA here is from genome assembly GCF_024139225.1 of Suncus etruscus. Taxonomy (NCBI): domain Eukaryota; kingdom Metazoa; phylum Chordata; class Mammalia; order Eulipotyphla; family Soricidae; genus Suncus; species Suncus etruscus. Next base: position 91,679,857 of record NC_064855.1, on the reverse strand, counting down.
GATGACTTAGATAAATGACTCAGACTGTTAAAAATAATTGATAATTCATTTATTGTATTAGCTAAAATTGAAATCGAAAACAGTCCTTTCAGATCATGATGAAAATGACTCACACTTCAACTCTGTGAAAAGAGAACAACATGGAATTAAAGGCAGCCTTATGACTGTGGATGAGGAAATAACCAAAGCCACCGACAACAAAGTCTGATGAATTGGAAAGACTCAGAGATGGCAGGACACTAATCTCTACCTAGATAATCTGACCTGTATCCTGCTATTGACTCAGTCTCTGAACTTCATCTAACTCCAATTGAAATCCTGGCTGTGAAACAATGGCAGGATGTCTCTGGAAATGTTACCAAAAGTCAGGGTTCAAAATCCATTGTTCATTAACTCAAGGAATCTTTACATGTTACTCACTGAATTGTGAAGTGTTTTTCAAATATCTCAGGAAATAGCTTACTTATCAAATGAATTAGGGCTTTACTTTAAAAGGAAAAACATTTTTAACTTTTTGTGGATAAAATAATTTAATCTAGGCATTCTTAAGAAACCTGTTAATGAATGACTACAGTGGAACATAAAACAAATATGAAGCAGAATCATCTGAAAACCTTGTTAAAACACAATTATTCTGGGCCATCCCAAGAGTTAATGGGACTGAGATTGGGTTCAGCATTTATATTTTCTACCAGTTGCCAGTTGATGGTGATGCTCTTGTTTCAGTTATTACATTTTTGAGAACTGCTGGACTTAAATATAATGGTTTATATCCTCCATTACTGATCAGTAGCTAATGATACATTAATTTATACAAGCATCAAGTACTTTCTATATTAATGGGAAAATAGTAGTTGTTGGAGAGATAAACATGAATAAATATTATTTTTGTCCAAGTAACCATTCTCTAATAAGGTTGCCAATCACAATATGGTACCTCCTTTTCTAAAGTAAGAAATTAGAAATTGAAAAACTAACACTACTCCCATTATGAGAAATGCTGGTCTTTGCTGTTCCTTGTGACATCATTTTTCTCATCCTGAAAGAGGTCTCAACATAGTAGAAAGAAGAGATGGGTTATCTCAAAGCTTTCCCCTCTGAAATTATTGACATTAAATTAATAGACAGGTAAGAGAAGGAAGTGTGAAAGTGATTTTATTTGGGTTATACTTTATCTGTCTTATCAATTCAGCCATCCTTGAGTCACATCTGGGTAACATGGAATTGATTCTAAAATAAAGATAAATGTTACTGAACATTATTTCTTTTTCAAGTATAAATTATGTTGTTAATTGATTTAAACTAGTTACCCCTGTGTTGCAGGACCTGAATTGGATATCTAGTATGGCCCACAAACACCAAGAATGGTCCTGGTGGCTCTGTTCTCAAGGACATCAGGGCCACAACACTATGCAGCCTCCAATTATGTGTACAAGATTGAAACTAAGATTGTGTGAACACCACATTGAGGAATGTAACTCCCCATTTAGCATATTTATGGTGACTCCCTTGCAATCACCAGCAAGAATGCGTGACAGCACACAAAATGAGTGGGACAGTTGTCATGCATATATAGAAACACAAGGACAAGATATAGAACCCCTGGGGAACATCATAATTTAGTGCAAGCACCATAGCAAAAGTTGTGCTATCTCTGATTATTATAACACATAATACCCAAACCAGCAAAGGGGAAACAAAGGGGGGAATAAAATAATTTTAGACATTTTAAATTTAGGGTTGAAGAGTTAACTCAGTAATTAAAGGTTCTTATCTTCCATGCTCAGAACCACAGGTCCATCCCTGCCTTTTTATAGTTCCCAAATCGCCTCTGGGTATAGTCATGGAGGTCCCCAAGCACCACCATTTGTTGTCCTACTGAAATCCATCCTGCAACTAGAGCACTGAACCCTCCACTAAACTCTTGGAGCCACTCCTAACAATACTGACCTTCCAATTAATTGATTTTTTGTTTGTTTGTTTGTTTGTTTTTAGACCACATCTGGTGGTGCTCAATGGTTACTTCTGGCAACCTTGGGGGAATATATGGGATGCCAGGGATTAAACCTGGGTCAGCTGAGTTCAAGGCAAATGCATGTACTATTGCTCTAGTACTCCATTAATAGAAATGTTTAATAAAATTATCCTAATGTTCTTTCCAAATTTCCCATAAGAAGTACTACATTGGGGCCAGCTAGGTGGCGCTAGAGGTAAGGAAGGACGGTGGTTTGATCCCCTCGTGTCCCATAAGGTCCCCCAAGCCAGGGGCAATTTCTGAGCACTTCACCAGGTGTAATCCCTGAACGTCAAACGGGTGTGCCCCCCCCCCCAAAAAAAAAGAAGTACTATGTCTATATTAATATATAGAGTTAACTGGAATGAGAAGAAGTTTTTAATGGAGCATGTGACCTTAAGTTAACAGTTTTTAGATTTTCTCAGAAGCTAACAATGAAAAGGAGATTTGAACGTGTGATAAACTTCTAAAAACCTCTTACATGATTCCAAGTAAAAAATTAGCTGCTCTATACTGTGTGATGTGACCCATGAGAGGGAATAAGGACAGATATTGATCTCTTAATCTCAAGTCATAGAGCTTTAGTTTTTAGGTCAGAGATTCAAACGTGTTTCTTGTTGACACTTCCTTGATATTCATTTCCAATTTTACAATACCTCTATTCCAAAGCATTTCTTTCTGAAATGAACACATACCTCTATATTTGTAAGTTAAAGACAAATTCTCTTTGCAATACTACTTGGAAGTGGGCTTTAGAAAAAGCAATTAATTTATGAGGATGGAACTTGTGTAACTGAAATTTGTGCCTTTTCAATACAAACATCATGATCCCAGGCCAAAACAATAGCACAGTAAGTAGGTCATTTGCCTTGCACACAGTCAACTCAAGTCTGATCTCCTTTATCCCTTATGGTCCTCCAAGCCTGCTAGGTGTGATTTCTGAGCGCAGAGCCAGGAGTAACTCCTAAGCACTGCCAGGTATGCCCCCCCCATTCAAAAATTATATTAAAAAATTAAAAAAAATAAAATTAAACAAACCAAGCACTTACTCACCGTCCTATTACATAGAGATACAATGAGATATTAGCAGTCTAAAAATCAGGAAAAGAACTGTCACCAGAACCCAAACATGTTGACACCTCATCCCACACTTCCTTCTTCCAAAAGTATGAGAAATAACTTTCTGTTATATTTAAATTACCCAGATTATGACTCTATTATAGCTGCTTCCAAAAGACTAAGGCATTGTCCTTAAGCACACCTGAACAGTGAAATCCCACAATCCCAATTGATGTTTGTAATTATAATTGATATATTTATATATATACATATATAAATTTTTGCATGAGCATAGTCAAAATTTTATTCACATAATTCTCATTTTCCTGTGCTTAGTGGAGAAAGATGGAAATATCTGGGGCAATAGTTACTCTGATTTACTTTCTTCACTCTTCTTATCTTGGTGGCATTTAATTTCCAGTATCCCAATCTGTATTAGAATGTCTAGAAGTTTTGTTCCATTTCTGATTGTATACTGAACTGAATAGCTATTTCTAATTCCCACAACCAAGCCACAGAGCCCCCATTCATACACTTGCCTCATAATCTCAACCAGGAACTTTTCAAGGTTCATTATAGCTGAGGGACTCAACATCCTATTAGTTTGGATATTGTTCTAGAATTATTTTTCTGATTCTTTCCTAAGAATAGAATCTTGCTTCTAGTGCAGTTTTTCCTTTGATTTTTTTTTTGACTTTTCTCTTGGCTATGTTGATTCTAGTTGTAAATTAATAGATATCCTTCTTGTTAACTGTCAATCATGTCTAGCATGTTATTTCCTTTCCTTGACTATTTCTCACCTTTTAACATCTTTTCACACATGTCTTACAATAAATGCAACTTTAGACCAAGTGGCCTTTGTAACATGGTAATTGTTATTCACCCTTGAGGTGATCATTGGCATAATGAGAAGACAATGGTAAATCCTTGATATTCTAGTCAACAAAACATTTAAAAATGAAACCTGATTTCTAACCTTTGTCTAAAACCTTCAGCTTCTTCCTCACCTGCTGATGAATGCACTAACATCTAATTTTCTGGACATCAAATTTGATTTTCTATTGAAGTAGAACTGGTAATGAACCTGAGAATGTTTATTTTTAACACGTTCCAGAAGATACTGATGCTGCCAGTTCAGGATGACATTTCAGAAACAGAGAACATCTAAAAATAGGACATCGTTCTCTATCTGCTGACTCTGAGGGAAGCTTAGTGGTAAGTCAACTTCTACAAAGCTTTCTGGAACTCTCAAAGTTTCTCCTTCTTGGGCCATAAAGATTCCTCTTAAACTTCCTTTATAGAATTTCTTATTCTTTATCAAACTGTTATCATGTTTTCTTTAAAACTTTTGCAGAAACACTGGTTCTGCAGATATCTTTCAAATTTAAATGTTTATTGACTCCCATTTGCTTCTCTTTTCTTGGAAGTTACACATACTTCTTAGTAAATATATAGGCTATGTAGGGGAAGGGACATCAGGTGAGTAGGATGAATAGGGCTTTTAGATTCATTTGAAAGTTCAGTGAACTGGTTAGAGGATTTAGTGTGAATGCTTACAACAGAAAGTGATTTACATGCTTATACCTCTGCATAACCTTTCTTGATTAATCTTAATATTTATCTTGTGTTGTCTTCACCTAGAATTGAATAATGGAATTGCCATTTTTCACCCTTCTAAATACTGAATTTCCTCGTGGTCCAAAATCAAAGCAAGGAATACTTCTCAAGCATGCACAGAGTATAAATTTTATTTTCAAACATCAGAGGCAGACAAGCACCTGACATGCTGTCCTTGAAATTTATCTTCTTAGGACAAACAAATAAAGCTCTCCAATTTCAATGAACAAAATTGGAATTAGGCATTATTATTGTAGGCACTGTTCAATGCAAAGCTGTATCCTCTAGATTGTATGGCATCGTATTATGACCTCTCAGGATTACAGAATAGAACTTCCAGAGTAAGTCAAACTGTGACCTCTGTTGATGCCCAATTTCTAAGACCCTAATGTTTGTCCTTAAATTGAATTTAGTTGATATCCTGTTCTTTTATGAGGCACATAGGTATTTTTATGACTATTATCTGTATCTCCCTTAGTAACTAAATGAACAAGATTTACAAGATTAATGACTTAAAATTTTTAGTTAAAAAAATGTTGTTTATAAAATATTTTAGAGTTGAGTCTAAGGCATATCATATGTCAACACCAATCCCACCACCAATGTTGTTTCCCATCATAGTACTTTCATACTCCATCATCACTCATAGTGATGGCAGGGCCATTAAAATTCTACAGTTCCAACTTCGTTTTCATGTTTTCAGTGTTGTTGAGTCTGTGCTTTGGATGTGTAGCTATACTACTCCCTCATATCACCAATATAACTGAAGTCCCCCATTACTTCCATTTCTCATCTTCTATCTTCCCTTGATTTATTTTATTCTCTCTTATTCTCCTTAGGCTCTGGGGTCAAGGTTGATCTAGGCTCCCCTTTTAGAACATTACATTTCCTAAAACAATTATTTTATTTACTATTGATAAGTGAGATCATCCTGTATTTATCTTTTATTTTGTGGTTTATTCACTCAACATGATATCTTCTAGTTCCCACCAAATTGAATAATTTCATAGTTCCCATAGCTTCGCGGTATTTTGTTCTGTAATATATACCACATCATTATAATCCGTTCATCAATCCCTGAACATCTAGGTATGATTGACTTTTTTCTACACCCACGATTCTACTGTCTGTCAAAGATTGGGCAAGCTTTTGACTCTTTAGAGCTCTAAGAATTGGTTGGTTTTATCCTTGATGGCAAACATCTTCCCCAGGTGACATCAGCTTACTACTCTATGTCTACAAAAAGCTTGAGATTTTTAGTAAATACAAGGGGGAATCTTGCCTACTTCCACTTTGCTGTCTCTATGCCTTCTTACTCTTCTTCCTTTTAGCTCAGCTCTTCTATGTGGTTCATGCATTCTGCTAAACAAACAAATAAACAAAAAACCAAGAGAGGCAGCCATATTTTCAATCACCCACAAGACTAAAAGGAAATTCTTCTCCTGTTTTTATTACTGAGTAACCCAGAGAATATCATCTATATAATTCTTCATCACAATCAGTTCCTACTCTCGTTTCCTGCACTTACCAGGCCATGGGCCAGAGAGTATAGATAGTAGGATTTGTAGATATAGAAAAGAAACATTTATTTTTTCTAGTATGCCTAGGAACCTGAGCAAACCATTTGACAATGAGAAAGAAATCCTCCACTGAACTTTTAATATAAGTATAATATTATCCTACTTATATTAGTCTGATTCTGTATATGTGACTAAAAGGGCGAGAAGGTTTGAAGAAACGAAAAAGGATCATTCAATATTGTTCATGTAGCTGTATCATATCCTTTTCTGTTTAGCATAAACCGGAAGAAACACTTTTTTTGTAACAAAATGTTCTACAAACTGACAACTTAATCTATTGAGAACCTAATAGAAGTAAGTTAAGATAACTCAGAATGAAGTAACTCCCAATCGTAAGCATTTGTAAAGAACTGAGTAGACAATAAATATAAATATTCATGTGATCAGAGTGGTGGGGATAGATTGGAGGCTCAAATATATTTCTTAAATTCTGGGTGTTGCATTATGAAGATTATTTGAACAGTGTTATAAGAAACCACTAAGAATCACACGTTTATATCACTTGAAATATTTCACAAGATAAATGTCCTACTTTACCTATCATAACTCAGAGGACCTATTTATATATGTTTGTCTATTTAAACTATAAGCCCTTGATAGAAAACATGTGTTTTTCTTTTGCTACAACCTTATACTTCACTTGTTACATGATAAGGATTGGTAATTTTTTGGAGAAATATTATTACTAAAAAAGTGTTTGTAAAGATTAAACTGTGAGAATTACTTCACATACACAGAATTTATTCATTCTTAAACTAACAAAATTATAGTGTCACTACTCACAGTTGAAATAAAAATTAAATCTCACAACAAGATTAGATGAAGAAAATTAGTTTGCATTAATTAGCATCCTGGTTTATTACTTAATAAATTAGTATAATTATAAAAATATTTTCAATGACTTTAAGCATCACATACCCTGAATTCTGTGCATATTGACATCAGGAAAATGTAATTCTTGTTGTAAATAAAAAATAATTTAAAAACAGAGATGGCAACTTGAAGGTTTTTTTATGCCAAAAGATGTATTATTAATAACTTTTATTATTGCAACTTAATAAGTTTATAAAGATTTATTTATGTTGACAACATTTTATATATATATTCAACACCATATATATACATATATATGTAGAGAGATACCATATTTTTGAGTTAATGATTTTATAGCAGAAACTCACAATGTAAGTTAAAATTCCATTATAAATTTTCAAAAATGTTTTTTTCTGTATTTGAATTTACTAACAAATTCTAAGACTGTAAATGTCTTCCTAATAAAAAGAAATTATTTTGCCCTAGATAGAAGATGCAAGTTACAAAAGAAGTTGCTGTGTCTGTAACTTTTAGCATTAAGATAATGATTCTTCCAATGTCATAGATGATATATACAAGGAAAATATTGGAATTCTAGCTTTTATTAAGGACTAGAAAGAAATTTTACCTTTTAGGACCTTTATTTCTTACTTTGTTTCAGTTAGAGTTAGAAGAGGAAAATGTCTACTAGTCTATCTACTATCTAACCATGATAAATGAATCATACCATATCATCAATAAATCTTTATATAATTAATGCATTGTAGTAACAGAAGTTTCTAGATTCTTTCTAACAATTTTTTTTCTTTATTCTTTCTTTTGTTATAAATTTTATTATAATGTCATGATTTACCAACTTGTTCATAATACATTCATTTAAGACATTGGTTTCAAACAACAATCCAAACATCAGTATCTGCAATCTCCCACACACTACTACAGTCTGCCTCATTGCAGACAAAACAAATTTACTTAATATTGCTAATTAAAATGCAAATGGATTATAAAAAATTAGATCAACGTGGGTCAGTTCTCGATTGTTATCTCTCCATGATGTTACTAAAGTCAGTCTCTAAGGATTTACTGGGCTGTTTTGGGTGTAATTTGAGCTTTCTATTTTACTATTTTTTTTTGAGACCAATGTGAATTACAAGTCTTTCACAGTTGTATTTTAATTACATAGTGACAGTGAATCAGGGCCATTCCCACCACCAGTGTTGAGCTTCCTCCACCACAGTTTCTAGCATGCATCCCACACTTCCACCCCCAGCCCCATAGACTGTTAGCACAAAAGGTCCATTCTATGTATAACTTGTTATAGTCTGGGTCTCTTGATTTTACTGTTGTTGACATTTGTTAGGGTATTTAGGGCTGACCACTTATTTATTTCTACTTCATGCTCCTGAGACCATTTGGTCCTGGGTCCATCCACTTTGTTCCCCTTTATTCAGTTTGTAGGAAGACATATAAATGTGAGGAAGAACAAGATGATTCATGTTGTATGGTGGTGTAAAAAACAAAAACAAGAAAACATGGGCTCCTATCTTGAAGGTATAAATAGAAATAAAATTAAAAACAAAATAAAGAGAGGGGTAGATATGGCAAGATTTTTGTTTTGTTTGTGTTTTTTTTTGGGGGGGGTTGTTTTTATTGCATAGGAAAGTAAACTTTGGGGGAATTCGAAAGGAAATTCCCTTAAGAGATACGTGGTATCTCTACCCTTGAAGCATACTGTCATAAGAACAACTATAGGCTTCGAGCATGTTATTTGTCAAACCCCAAAGTCTTTCTTTATGGTGACAGGGAACATTCTGCTCAGTGGCAGTGTCAAAATTAGTCTTCTGTAATTAGAGATCTTAGTTTTTGCACATATCCTAGGGTAAAGTCTAGAATAAAGTCTTACTTTATGGTCCCAGGAAAAGTTCTGCTCAGTCGAGGTTGAGGTAGTCAGTCTTCTTTAATTTTTTTCTTTTTTACAGAGGTTCTTCTGTTTCATATCACTGTTAGGTGGTGAAGGAGGGCAATCTGTCCTTAGATAAAGTTGTTGCTGCTTCTTAATTATCAAGGAGTCATATGAATCTACCCTGGCACAAGTTGGTGCCAGAGCAGGATTGAGCCCTTCCCAGTGGGGGGAGTTTGATTCCTGATGCTGGTTCAGGGAACTGTGCCAGTTCTAAGGTTGGCATATGAGATTGGGGTATTGTATGGACGATGTCTGATCACATGAGGTCTTAGTCAAGTCCCCATGATGATTGTTCATGGTGAAGGAAAACCCTGAATTATAAAAATCATGAGTTCTTACCTTTATTAGATAAGAACTTCTTTCTATACATAAGATTTCCCTATTTTAGTGCACCTATGCAGAAAAAAAAAACTGATGCCAGATTATATTATTCATGCATTGGGGGTAAAAATAACAAGCTATATAATGTCTGTAGCCTGGTTTTGATCTGTGTACTTATTCAAAGCAAGAATTTCTACTATAATTTTATGCTAAGTAGAACCAAAACAGGTCTTCCAAAAAAGAGAGAAAAAAAAGATAAAAGGGGATATGGGGGGGGGTTACCTCTACATATGGAAATAAACACTAAGAGTTTTTAACTATTTTTTTGACTTTTTGGGCCACACCTGGCGTCGCTCAGGGATCACTTCTGGCTCTGCACTAAGATAGCACTCCTGGGGCCGTAGAGATAGCATGGAGGTTAGGTGTTTGCCTTTCATGCAGAAGGTCATCAGTTCGAATCCCGGCGTCCCATAGGGTCCCCCGTGACTGCCAGGAGCAATTTCTGAGCATGGAGCCAGGAGTATCCCCTGAGCACTGCTGGGTGTGACCCAAAAACCACACACACACACACACACACACACACACACACACACACACACACACAAACAACAAGATAACACTCCTGGCAGGCTCGGGGAACCATATGGGATGCCGGGAATCGAACTTGGTTCGTTCTGGGTTGGCCCCATGCAAGACAAACACCCTACTGCTGTGTTATCACTCTGGCCCCAAGAGTTATAACTATTAAGGAAGTTAACATAAAAATAAAATATAGATATCTCCAATTAAGTCTTTTGAGATAGTCTGAGGGGGGATAAGATCCAGGGCATATTTTTATCCTGCACTGTGGTCTTGTGACGTCTGAAAAATGGTTTGCAACATTCAAGGCCCTCAAGTAGTGTCCTTAAGCTGGGGGTCCCTCTGGAACTGAATCCAGTAGCAAGCAATAGTCTACACTGAAAGGAGGTGGGAGAAAATGGGACACATAGAATAAGTCAGCAGGAGCTGTGACTGAGATGGGGGCTGAGAGGATGTCCTTTCACTTTTGGGAGTCGGGTGGCAGTATATTGGGGCAGAAGGGAAGGCCGTGGTCCCTTAGGAGTTAAAAACTGAGGGTAAAGAGGGCTAAAAAGGGAGAGAAAACAGATCAGGTGAGAGGATAGAAGTTTTATTGGGTGATAAATGTGGGGGGGGATAACACATAACAGGGGCTATATACAATATAGGCAAGAATTATGCACAATCCAGAGGAGTCCACCACATATGCACTCACACCCACTTATATACAGACATTAGAGATCTATTTGTAGGTTGTAGTTGGAGGTCTGTAGTTGGGTGGGTCAGAGCACTTAAGAAAATAAAACATTGGCCATCATAGGGAAATGGTTTTCCAATTTCTAGGCCTTTCATCGATGGTGGAGGTGAACTTTGCTGACTGAAGTTTTGGGGTTATATTGTGCATGGAGCATTTTAGGATAAACATAGTTTTCATGCCTAGAATACTAAACAATATGGTAGTGAGCACCATAATAGGGGTCTACCTCATATATTTTTCACCATGTCTTGTGCATCGATTTTCCTTTCATTCTTCATTCCTTCCTTCCTTCTTTCTTTCCTTTGATTCTTTTTTCTCATTCTTCCTTCCTTTCTCTTTCTATATATGTTTATTATGTTTATTTATTTACTTTTGTTTTATGGGGTCTCACCCAGCAACGCTCAGGGGATACTCCTGGCTATACTCTCAGAAATTGCTCCTGGCCTGGGGGACCATTTGGGACGCCGGGGGATCAAACTGCAGTCTGTCCTAGCCTAGCGCGTGCAAGGCAGATGCTTTATCGCTTGTGCCACCACTCTTGCCTCTAATTTTTTTAACAGCTTTTGAAAAATGTTCATTATTAACTTATCATAGATATTTTTATATATTTTATTTAAACACCTTGATTACATACATGATTGTGTTTGGGTTTCAGTCATGTAAAGAACACCACCCATCACCAGTGCAACATTCCCATCACCAATATCCCAAATCTCTCTCCTCCACACCCAACCCCCGCCTGTACTATAGACAGGCTTTCCATTTCCCTCATACATTCTCATTATTAGGACAGTTCAAAATGTAGTTATTTCTCTAACTAAACTCATCACTCTTTGTGGTGAGCTTCCTGAGGTGGAACTTCCAGTTCTTTTCTCTTTTTGTCTGAAAATTATTATTGCAAGAATGTCTTTCATTTTTCTTAAAACCCATAGATGAGTGAGACCATTCTGCATTTTTATCTCTCTCTCTGACTTATTTCACTCAGCATAATAGATTCCATGTACATCCATGTATAGGAAAATTTCATGACTTCATCTCTCCTGACAGCTGCATAATATTCCATTGTGTATATGTTCCACAGTTTCTTTAGCCATTCATCTGTTGAAGGGCATCTTGGTTGTTTCCAGAGTCTTGCTATGGTAAATAGTGCTGCAATAAATATAGGTGTAAGGAAGGGGTTTTTGTATTGTATTTTTGTGTTCCTAGGGTATATTCCTAGGAGTGGTACAGCTGGATCATATGCGAGCTCGATTTCCAGTTTTTGGAGGAATCTCTATATCGCTTTCCATAAAGGTTGAGCTAGACGGTATTCCCACCAGCAGTGGATAAGAGTTCCTTTCTCTCCACATCCCCGCCAACACTGTTTATTCTTATTCTTTGTGATTTGTGCCATTCTCTGTGGTGTGAGGTGGTATCTCATCATTGTTTTGATTTGCATCTCCCTCATGATTAATGATGTGGATTTTTATTATTTTTATTTTATATAGTCACTATGAAATTACAAAGTTATTCATGATTTGGATATCATGCTCACAACATTTCAACACCAATCTTCACCAATGTCCACTTTCCTCCACCAATGCCTCTCCCTCACTTTCTCGAACCCTATTTGAGACTGTAAACACTAATTTCTTTCCAAGATCACATGGGAGGAACAGAGATATAGTAGAAGAGATAAAGTCTTGCAGCCAATACTGATTCAATTTCTGGCAGCAGATGTTTCCTGAGTTCCAAAACAGGAATAACTACTGTGATTCCTGATCCATTTGTGTTCCTGAAAAAAAAAATCAAATGGAAGATCATCGTAGAATATCTTATATATTGTTTAAAAGCCCTTGCACAAATATGTCTTCAAAAATTTCTTAACAAAGCATGTATGTTTGTAATTAGTTACATTAGAGTTGTGTATGTACATAAAATAAGTGAAGAAGTTATAGTATTTCACATTGATGCAATTTAGATTTTGAAAATATAATTTATATTATAGATTATGACCACTTAAAATGACTGTAAGCACTATATCTTATAAAGAGACATTCACATGAGAGTTAATTTTCTTTTTTTTTGAGAGTTAATTTTCTATTTAAGCTATTTCTATAGTGTAAATCAATAGCTAAGGATGCTTCAAGTTTCTTAAGATAAAAATGGAAAAAATTGTTTTGTGTAATGAGATTTCACACCTGACCAAATTTCACAAAATATAAGAGAGCAAAAATATTGTTTATTACAACAGTCAAAGACAATATAAAGGACATACTTGCTGCTTTTTGGTTTGAAAACTATATAAAATTATTTAGAATTGAAAAAATCATTGAATGGTATGATCAAGACACATTTTTACATATATACATATCAGACCTCTATGCATACCTACAAATATAATCACATGTGTCTTGATATAAATCATTAAACTGCTTAAAAAGAGAATAAATTTGAGTTTGGAAGAATAGGGCAGGCATTATAAATCTTAGAATTGTAGTTTCAGTAAATTTTTCTTTAATTTTTTCAACTTATGGAGAACTTTTTGTTCATTTGTCTTTTGAGCCACACTTAGCAGCGCTCAGGGATACTTCTGGTTTGGCTCAGAAATTACTCCTGATGGCTTTGGGAGACTCTCTGGCATGCTGGGAAATGAATCCAAGTTGTCTACATGCATGGCAAACACCCTACTACCTCTGCTATCTCTCTAACCCCTACTTATGGAGAACTTTTGATCATTATTCTCTGATAGTCTCTGTATTGACTGACTATTCTTTTATTTTTTTTTCTTTTTGCAAAAAATGATACTTGCTCTTTAAATATTCTGTTCAGGTGTGATATTCATTTACACTTGCTGTGTTCTACTTTATAACTAAAACATGACATATCAAATCTTTTTCTGGACTTGTGAAAGGTCTCTTGGGTATTTCTCAGGTATGTTATGCAGAAATAATTCTAAATGACGCTCTTTTATTAATTCTTCAGTTTATAAGTTTACTTTAGCTCTGTGTTTATATTCTGAAGCTCCAAACATGCTCATTAAGGATAGCATTCTTTGCAAAATTACTCAACCATGATCACTTATTCTCCAACTCCCAATTAAAAATGTCGCCTTTTTTAGAGCCCAGATCATTCGTTGAGCAGCCTGCAAAATAATCTTCTTGGTGTCACTCCAATTTGACATGCATTTACTCATAAACATTTCATAAGCAGGAACCTAAAACTTATTTCAGTTATGTAATCATAAAATGACATTTGTCATCTCTATTTTGCTGCAGGTAGCTATGCCCTGTGAGTCAAACAAAACTTTTGCAGTTGTGAAGATAAATTATCTTTGATTTTTTTCTGTAAATCTTTCCAAGGATCATTACTAATAACAAAAATAACACAAAAGACTTTTTGATATTAAAAGTATATCAATTCAATATGACAAGAATCTTTTGATCTTTACTACATAGCAAGTCGCTTACATGCATGTTCCTTTTCTGCTTTTCTCTTGTTGGAATATGTGCTGCTCACCTCATTTTTACTTTTTTGAGCCAATTAGTCAGTGGGCTAGGTTTTTCAAGTAGAAGGGATATTCTATCTAAGGTAGAAACTCAGATTTTGGATGATTCTTTGTTGCCTATCTAGGAGTAGACCTAGTTATAAATGCTTTCTTCTTGAGGCAACTCTAGTTGGAATTTTGCATTCTCTCACATTTTCTCTGATCTTCACTTTGACTTCCACATTTCTATATTCAAAAAGAATTGTGAAATCATAATATTCTAAGACTGAAGGCACAACTAAGATGACTATGCCTGAGATTTATATGGAAAGAAGAAATGGACAACACTTTTTGAACTCAGTTACATGTTATCCCATTAATGTTGCAGCGAATTGCATGATTGCATTATTCCTTAGAGCTATATAGTATTACACTATATATATGTACCACATCTTCATGATCTACTCATATATTTTTGGACTTCTAGATTTATTCCAACTAATAGATATTGCATTGAGTGCTGCCATGAATCACACATAAATGCCATGTTCATATATCCCTTTTATGAATATTATTCTGTCCTAGGGATAGATACCTAAAAGTAGAATTGCTGGGTCATATAGTAGCTTGATTCTGTTTTACTGAGAACTTTCTATATTGATTTGCATAGTGGTTGAATCAGATAATATTTCCACCAGCAGTGGATGAAATTCCTTTTTCACCACATTCCCACCAAAACAGATTGTTCCAGTATTTTTGATTATGTGTCATTTTCACTGATGTAAGGTGATATCTCATTGTCATCTTAATTTGGATTTTCCTAATAATAAGTGATGATGAGCATTTTTTATGTGCCTGTTGACCATCTGCTGGTGTTCCTCAAAGGGGTATCTGTTGAATTTGGTCTATCTAATTTTTGATGGGGTTTGTAGATTTTGAAAGGTTAATCTTGTGAGTACTTTATATATCTTAGATACCAATTCTTTATCTGGTATATCTTAGATAGCAACTCACTTTATCTGAGTGCAAATATTATCTCCCATTCATTTAGCTATTTTTTAGTTTTACCATGTTTTTCTTTTGCCATGCAGAAACATTTTAGTTTAGATGTAGTCCCATTTTTCAGTTTTGATTCTGTAGCCTTTAGCTACATTGAAGACATCCTTGAGGTGTAGTTCTTAGAGTGTTCTACCTATGTTTTCTTCAAAGTAATTTATAAATTCAGGTATGATATAAATGTTTTTAATCCACATTAAATTGCCTATTGTGTAAGGTTTGAGGTATTAATCCAGCTTTAATTATTTACACATGGTGATCCAATTGTCCCAATACCATTTGTTTAGAAAGTTATTTTATTTCATTTTATCTTCTTGGCTCCTTTGACCTTATACATGGGGGGTTTGTTGTTGGATTTTGTATTCTAACCCATTGGTCCAAAAGTCTGTCTTTGTTCCAATACCATGCTGTTTTGATCACTACAGTTTTGTAGCAGCTTCAAGTTAGGTAATGAAATACCTATCAGTTTCTAGTTTTCTCAGTATGGATTTTGTTATTTCAAGGATGGAGAATCACTGTATGCCACTCAGCATTGGAGAGTACTCCATCAAACCAATGGCTATGCAATGACTGGTTATGAAGCTCATAGAAAAGGTTGTGGACTTGAGAAAGAAATAGCTCTTTTTATGTTTTCAGTCTTTCTACTTCTGGTTCATCCTGTATTGTCTAAGAGAATAATACATTAGTACATTCTTTTTTATCTACAATTTCTATTCCCGAATTTAGACTTGACCTTTTTCTTGTTTCTAGCTTTTCTTTCCTAGAAATCTCATTAACTTCCAACCAAAGTGACCATATTTTGTAGGAAATAGCACTCAGACATTTTAATTATCCCTCATTACCCAACAATTTTTGTTTTGCTCATTGTACAAAAACCATTGAGCAACGAAGGCAAAATATTTATGTAACTAACAGTCTTTCTATGTTTGTTGGGACCACAGTGACTGGGTGTAGTCAGGAGTCTCAAACTCAATTTACCTGCGGGCTGCAGGAGGCAAAGTCGGGGTGATCCTTGAGTGCAAAGTCAGTAGTAAGCCTTGAACATTGGGGGGTCTGACCCAAACAATTAAAACAAAACAAAACAAAAAAAGATTCCTCTAGGGCAGGGCTACAAAATGTTGTACAGAGGGCCATTTGCGGCCGTGGGCCGTTGAGTTTGAGACCTCTGTGTGGGGATTGAATCAGATTTACTTGTGTGCAACACAAATACCTTATCCCATGCACTATCTCTTCTGGTGTAAATTTACTGTTTTATAGTTCATTTGGTTATGATATAATGATGAGGCTGAGCCTGAGCCTGCAAGTTTCATCTGTTTCTTGTGCTAACTGGTGTGTTGTTGGTCTCTTTCATTTGGGAAAACCAAAGGAAAACCTGAAGTTTGAAGAATGGCTCCTTTCTGCTTTCTTTTGAACATTCCAGTGAAGTTTTTATTTTACCTACTACCAGCATTTATTCAAGAGCATCCATTAATTTCAGTCTCTAACTTTTGTTTTGATCTCAGAATAAATGTCATCACCTAATTTTAGATTAGGCCATCCTTCTCAAAGATTTGAGTGTAATATGCTGGCATGCTTCTTATTTTCTATATTTTAATAATTCCAACTCTTCCCTCTGCTTTCTAGCCTATAGTAAGACAGAAACTTTCTTTTTCGGCCATGGTAAGGCAGAAATCTTCCCATAGTACTTGTGTTACACATTTTCATAAATAATTTCATAAATATTATTTTCATAAATAATAAATAAGTTATAATATGGTAAACTTCAGATATATTAAAAGTCAGCACACTATTTTCAAAAGCTTGAGAAAATATATATAAAATATGAATACCACCCAAATCAGATGTTAAAAATGTCATCACCACAAAGGTATTCTTCATATCTCAAAATATGGCCCTGAAATATTCTTCATGATAATTACACCACCATCTCTTGCTCCTGGGGACCACTGATGTATGTTCTGTTGTTATGCATAGTTTTTTCATTTTAAAAATGATAAACAAATTATATCACATGTAGTCTCTTAATTCTGGCTATTTAACCTGAGCATAAAACATGAGATTCATCTTTATAACTGTAGTTTCTTTGCTTTACAGATGAATTGCATTTCTTTGTTATTTTTATTATTTTTTTTATACCTTCACCAGTTGAAGGACCTTTAGATTATTTACACATTGGGATATTAAGGATAAAACTAGTATAAATAATTATGTACATTTTCATATAAAAATAAGTATTTATTTTTCTTGCTTAAATTTTTGGACATGATATTGTTGACTCATAAAACAAACATATTTAAGTTTTCCTTTATAAGAAACTGCCTTTCCAATGTGAATATATCATTAGGATTTCTAGCAATGATCAACAAATTCTACTTGCTAATATCTTTTTTTGTGAGCTTGTATAATTGTAGTTATTATGGATATAAATAGTGATTCAGTATAATATTATTTGCATTTCCCTAATGACCAATGATATTATGAATAATTATTATGAAACATATGGCTATTTTGAAATGTCTGTTGAAATCTTTTGCTCATTTTGGGTGATTAAAATCCCAAGAAGTGCTCAGGCTCCTGGGACATTTTCAATAAACTTGGCCAGGTGAGCCACTTGGACACATATAAGGTATCTATCCCTGATGCCAGGCCTGTAGAAATTTTAAATTGTTAAGAGGTTTTGCTTATATAATTTTTTTAATTTTATGGTCAATTTTTGATATCATATACAGTAAATATTTAACTATTTGAAGTCACCAAATTTTATTCTATGTTCTTCTATAGATTTTAAGGTTTTTAATTTAATTTTAAATCTTATGTAACAGGTAGGTGGAAGTTCCTTTTTTGTGGTCTACGGATATTTATTTATTTATTTATCATTTTTGTCAGTAATTTATGTACTTAAATTATTTTTTTCTTATTATGGTAACATGTTTTACAATATTGTTATGCTCTTGGTATACAAGATTGTCACACCTCCAAAACCAGCAAGTACCGCAAACCCTCCACTACTATTTATATCACTTCTATTATGTTCTTCCCTTTCATTTCCATCCTTCGTTCCTCATATGTTTATACTTTATATCAAACATGCTCTAAAGAAATAAATATTTATATTGTCTGACTAAAAATTCTTCATGTAAAATATTTTATCAAGGTATTCAGGGTTCTGCAAGTGTGAGATCCTGAATCTTAACCTCACCAACTTAACAGTAAAGCCCTTTTGGTTACCACAGAGCAGTCTTGCCTACAGTAGAATTCCTAAGTCTGGGGCTGGAGAGATAGCACAGTGGTAGGGCATTTGTCTTGCATGCAGCCGACCCAGGACAAACAGTGGTTCGAATCCCGGCATCCCATATGGTCCCCCTAGCCAGAAGCAATTTCTGAGCACAGAGACAGGAGTAATCCCTGAGCGCTACTGGCTGTGACCCCAAAACAAACAAAAAAATAAAAGAATGATTTCTAAGTCCACATCTCAAGCCTAAATCTTCACTACTGTAGCCTGTGAAGTCTGCTTGAAACTCAATGTATTCTAGCATGAACTGCCCAATTATCTCCAAACTTAAGTCTTTTTTTGAATTTCTTTTCTTTTCTTATTATTTTTTGTTTGTTTACTGAGCCACACCTCATGTGTGGTTCAGGATTACTCCTGGCTATGTGCTCAGAAATCTCTCCTGGCTTAGGGAGACCATATGGGACGCCGGGGATCTAAATGAGGTCCATTCCGGGTCAGCCGCATACAAGGCAAATGTGCTACCACTGTGTAATTGCTCTGGCCCCCATGGTTTTGAATCTCTTATCCATAAATGGTATCTCTCTGAGTCATCTAGTTATAAAATTTACATGTAATTATTGTGAAAACAGTTCGTTGCATTCTCAATTTAATTAATATCTGAATCTTGTTTGTATAATTTTTTTTATAGTTTTAATTTTTCTTGAAACACCTTGATTACAAAATTGTTCAGGATTTGTTTTCAGTCTACAATAATATATCCTGCCACCAAAGTCTCTCACTCTCCCCACTGCCTGCTTCTGGGGCAGGCATTTTACTCCTCTTTCTCCACCTCCTCCTTCATTCCTTGTAGACACTATGGTCTGCACTATTGTTAATGAAAGGATGTCATGTGTGTGTATATATACATATATACATATACATGTATATGTATATATATATATCACTTTATCTCTATTCAGCACCCAGTTCTTGTCCAGAGTGATTAATTCGAACTATCATTGTCACAGTGTTACCTTTTCTATCCTAACTGCACTGCTCCACTATTTGTGGCAAGCTTCCTACCATCAGTACACAATGTATGTATATCTACAGCATATGAATATATATGAGTGAAAAAGAAGTATTTGTGTGATTCTGTATGTTTGTAGGAGTGTAAGTGTTAAAGAGTTTGTATATATGAGTGAGTATGTGTGAATGAGGCTGTAAATAGTAAATATTGATGTGAGGAGGGAGTAGGAGAAGAAGTAGGTTTAAGAGTAATGCTATCTGAAAACTAGTATTTTTTTTTTTTCGTTTTTGGGTCACACGCGACAGCACTCAGGGGTTACTCCTGGCTCCATGCTCAGAAATCTATCCTTGCAGGCTCGGGGACCATATGGGATGCCAGGATTTGAATCAATGGCCTTCTTCATGAAATGCAAACACCTTACCTCCATGCGATCTCTCCAGTCCCGAAAACTAGTATATTCTAATTATGAAAAAGGATACAAAGAAATCAGTGATTTCGATGCCCTTATAAGTATTTCAATTACAATAAAATTAGACTACTTAAATTCCAGGTGGGAAAAATGTACTTTTGTTTATGTTTTTAATATTTTAGATATTTTCAAGATGTGCTTAAACAAGAATAAAATTTGCTTGACAATATTTTTAATGTGATAGGAATTAGCAGAGGCAAAATGAATTTTAAAGTAAAAATACTTGCATCAGTAATTATTAAATGTATGTGATATCTCATACTTTATCATCTATATATAGGAAAACTATCTAATTTTTCTTATTAGTATCTTAATTTTTTTTTTTTAGTTTTTTGGGACACACCCATTTGATGCTCAGGGTTACTCGTGGCTAAGCGCTCAGAAATTACCCCTTGCTTGGGGGGACCAAATAACGCTGGGGGATCGAACCACAGTCCTTCCTTGGCTAGTGCTTGCAAGGCAGACACTTTACCTCTAGCACCAGCTCCCCGGCCCCATTAGTATCTTAATTTTAACTTTAGAAAGTAAAACAAGTTTAAAATTAAAGAGTAAAACTTTATTTTGCAAAACTTTTTAAACTTTATAAATTATATAAGCATATCTCAGCACAAATACATATTCTCTTCTCATGTACTTTTATCTTCTCTTCTACTATATGTAAGTGTATGTTAAATATCATATAATATTGAAGGTTTTGTTTCATATTAAATAAAAACATGCTTAAACGGTAAAGGATTTACTAGCCACTGCCCAACTAAAGGATACCTTTAAAAACAAGTTTAAATCAAACTAAATTTTGAGAGTTTTATGAGAACACAACCATCATAACTTATTTTTAAGTTTCTTTGGAGCACTAAGGGTCAGGTTTTTTAAATTGTTGGATTTTTTTTAAGAAACCAAAAGTTCATTTAAAATATCATAGGGCAATCACCCTCTAATTTTAGAGTCTAAGGACTATTTCATCTCTGTCAACATTTTGACCCAAACTAATTAAGGCCTAGTTATCACTCCCTCTCCACCCAGTTTCTGATGCAACAATATCCCATTTATTAATAATAATCCTTCTCAAAGAAATGTTAATCTGCTAACCTCTGCTTCTGTGCTCTTATTTCTTTCAATAGGGAGCATTCTCACTGCTGCTTATTTATTACTCAAAGGCCAATTTAAAAGCAACCTCCTCCACTCTTCAAAATTTTATATTGATTTCCTTTAGGTTGTTCCTGTGCACATATAACTGTATGTAATATTTGCACTAATGTTTTCTCTTCCTGTGAAGTTTCTTCAGTAGAAACTAAATTTATTCATATTTGTTTCCACAAACCAATCCAAAGATGTAGAAAGCTGAACACTACTAGTCTACCACCTTGGTTATAGTACAGACTTCAAGGCAGGACCATGTAAGTGAGAAAAGGTTGAAAAATGCACACCACATCATAGAAGAATACAGATGACAAAGAAACTAAATCTGTGGCTTTGTATCATACAAAACATGTCAGGGCATAAAGAAACCATGTGTGAATATGTGATTAAGCAGTATACATTTTACCTCTCCTAATAATACATAAAATATGTTTGAGGAAAGGGAAGTAGTAAATGGAGTCACCTGGGAATTGAAGAGAACACACATCTTTCTGACAGCATGACTCCAGATGACTTTGAGTATTTGAAAATATCCAGTTTTAAGCATGGAATCATCAGTGCTCTAATTACCACTCTAACGCTAAAGAAAATGTATTTCATTTACCTGAGACTGAGTGTCTCCTACAATTCTGTATCTCATAGAACATTCTAGTAGAATTTTTATCTATATAATGCAAGTACTGTGGATCTATGTTGAGGTGGTGGAAGACCTAAAGGACCTCAAATTGAGCAACTACCTAGGAACATGTTAAAAAGAGTATAACTGATCACATTTAGGACTGGAAGCACTATGACTTAGGACTGGATAAGAGGCTGCATGGCATGGAGCTGACATGTCATAGCCAATGAGTGCACTTTTTTTGTCTATCCTTAAGTGATTAGAAAAGCAATATAAATTGACTTTGTAGGAGTATTTATATTGTACAAATTGGTGCATACTAATAATCAGGCATGTCTTCCCATTTTATTTTCCAGAGAGTTGGTTTACTAGCATACTACTAATTGTTCTCTTATCCCACACCATATAAAACCTCAAGAAATTAGATTAATTTTCTACCATCCCATAAAAGGGGGACTCAAATTAAAAATTAAGTTATTATCATAAAATTATACTATCAGATTTCTTCCACATCGGTAGTTGATGACTAAGATTCATCCTATTCATACTATATTCAACAAGCTAGCTATCATAAAAATTAATTCTAAGAAATATTATATTAAATGATAACTAAACATTTCTAGCAAGATGTAAGCATTAAATTGGCTATTACTTTCTTTGAAGAAAGGAATTATCCAGCGTTTGGCATAATACCAGAGATATGCCTAATATTTTAATATAATAGCAGCCATGATAATTATTGCCTGCTTTGCATCTGGAAATTGCATAATTAAAAAGTTCAATTTCCTCACCTTCTTTAGTAAACCTTTTCTTTCTATTTAATTTTTTCATCATTGTTACATCTATTTCCTGATGTGTGAGTGCAAACATTATTGACTTGAGCCCACATGAAATATTGTGGGCTGTAGAATAAAATCCATTATAATATGGGTCATTTTGCTGGTCTGATATTTTGATGCTTGTTATAATAAATCTAATGTTTCCAAGTGCTGTCAGAATAATATCATCTCAATGGCCATATCCTGGCATCTCTATCAAGTCTTAACAGCTTATGAAATGGTATATTTTATATGTAGATCCTGAATAACATAATTCTTCTCCTGTACTTTACATAACTTAATAGTCAGAACAACTTATTGACAGTCGTATGTATTTTATGCCTTCATATAAAATGTATTTAATATTTTATAATAATGTACAGGTAGATGCAATATATATAAATTAATATTTTGAGGTGTATAACAGTTTAAAATAATCATAATATTTAAATGAAAGCACTATTTACTAATAACTTCTAACAGGCAAAGCTATTATAGAAATTTACTAATCTTTGTGAAGTTTGTAGGATAAATGAGTTCTTTTGCTGAAGTTTTTAATGGGTATTATCTATGATTAAAGTAATGTGTTTCCCTGGCATTTTCTTCTAACATATTTACAAAGGAAAAAATCAAGATAAAAGAAAACTTTTGAGAGTTTTATTCAAAGCAACCGAAATGACTTAATTACAGAAGATTCAGTCACTTACTTATTTAAAATTCTGCCAAAACATGGTGATTACTATGAAAACATTCTGTTAATCACAGACGGTCAGGTAAGCATGAATTTCAAACTTCACCTGAAATACCTTTAAACACCTAGGTTAAAATACTTAGCATTCTTTTTTTTTGTTGTTGTTGTTGTTTTGTTTTTGGGCCACGCCCGGCGATGCTCAGGGGTTACTCCTGGCTATCTGCTCAGACATAGCTCCTGGCAGGCATGGGGGACCATATGGGACACCGGGATTCGAACCAACCACCTTAGGTCCCGCATCGGCTGCTTGCAGGGCAAACACCGCTGTGCTATATCTCCAGCCCCTACTTAGCATTCTTTTACTTCAAGTAACTCAACAGCATAAGGACAAGTCATTATAAATAAACAATTCTATTTCTTTCTAATGGGCAAAAAATAAAATTTCTTGAGGTATTCCTGCTCCAAGTCCCTAAAAATGATGTTATAGGGGTAAATGATAGAGAACAAAAAATGTTAAACATCTCTTTAAATCCTAGAAAAAACGTGGTATCATTGGCATGCTCCTTTAATAAACATCCTGATAGCTTCAAAGGAAAAAAAATGGGCCAGTGTCTTTTCTGTCACATAACCATAAATTTATTGAATCACTTATGTCTGCGGGAATTTATTCATTATAGTGAGGTAAAAAGGTGGAAACTTCTCAATATTGACATGATCAAAGATATTCAATTTACTTTTCTTCCTGAAATTCTACTAAAAATCGTATCACTGTGAACTATCCAGAGTAAGAAGGTGAAGTTTAGAATTCCTTCCTTCGTATTATGCTTAACTTTAATGAAAACCTATCACAAATGTATGGCATTGAAATTTCCCCATGCTTTTACAAGTTTATCTTTTTCTTTTTTTTTTTTTTTTTTTTTTTTTTTTTGTGGTTTTTGGGTCACACCCGGCAGTGCTCAGGGGTTATTCCTGGCTCCGTGCTCAGAAATTGCTCCTGGCAGGCACGGGGGACCATATGGGACGCCGGGATTCGAACCGATGACCTTCTGCATGAAAGGCAAACGCCTTACCTCCATGCTATCTCTCCGGCCCCAAGTTTATCTTTTTCAATGAGTCTCAATTCCACGAGTACCTGAACATATTATAAGGTCTATTATACTACTAACATCCAGTTAGTTCTAGCAGATAAAGGTGTACAGTATATAACTCCAGTTAATTGACTTACCTTGAATTATAAGTTCTTATTCTTTCTTCCAAGTTCATACCTATTCTATGTTATAATTTTAACTTCCTTTTAATGATTTCTATATGTAATTTAGGAAAGCAAATTTTAAAAATAATTCTTATGATGAAATTATTTACATAACCTTTAAATACTTCTACCAAAAATCATACACAAATTAAATCTATGTGAATTTTTGATTTGTGGTCTGCCAAGGAGCAAG
Organism: Suncus etruscus; assembly: GCF_024139225.1. Lineage (NCBI taxonomy): Eukaryota > Metazoa > Chordata > Mammalia > Eulipotyphla > Soricidae > Suncus > Suncus etruscus. Next base: position 91,655,230 of record NC_064855.1, on the reverse strand, counting down.
TTCATGATATCATACATGCCAGAAAGACACTACTAATCAGCCAAATCTTATGCTGCCTACATGAATTCTTCATTTTATCTCATGTCTGAGGAGTGGGAAGATGAGGAAAGCAGGTTATCATTTCCAGAACCAAGTTAGGGGCTTATATGTGTTACATCCCTACTTAATCTCTGATTTGTTTTTACTTATTAAAATGAGCTCGCTTCCTACTTTTGTTGATATGTCTGGGGATTATGCATTTAACAGTGTGATATGGGATGGTACCAAGGATTGAATGCATGTCCTCTTGAATGAAAGGTAGGCACTATGGCCCCGAACCAAAACAGCTCTTGTACCACTGGTTAGATCTTTTTTTGAAGGAGCACATGCCAAAGTGCTTAGGTATGACCCCTGGCTCTGTGCTCAGGGATGAATCCTGTTGAACCCAGGGGACATATGGGGTGCCAGGAATTAAACTTAAAGTGGCTACATGCAAGGTAATAACTTAACTGATATAACTATTGTTTTTCTCTCCTACCCCACTCCTCATTCCACTTAATTATAAAACTTAATTGTAAAAAACTCTCATATCTCAGATCTCTATTCATGGAAATGATAACGAAATTAGTGTCTTTGCTCCCTTTAATTCTAATTATACTCTTCTATCTAAATAGTAATTTTTTTTATTTCTCTTTTTGAGGTGGCCTTCATTTCTGTCTCTGATGAAGGGATAATGATCAATCACTGTACCCTTGTTCTTCACATAAAAACGTTCCTTTTCTTTCCCTTCCTCTCTTGTAAACATGGAGTCAGTCTTTCTATTTCTATCTGCCCTGGCAAAAGGCAGACGAGTCTTTCTTTATGCTTACTTGATTACCTATCTTCTCATGTACTTCTGTAAGTCCTACAAAATGTTCCCACATAAACAGCCAAATTCATGATTCTGGTCTTCTTTTCACTAAATAAGTCTTTCCTCAATCTATTTTTGAGAACTTAATTTAAATAAGCAAAAGAAATGAATAGAAGCCATAGAAGTGAAACCAGCTTTGTTTAAGCAACAATTCTAAAGGTGAGAAGACAAATATCGCTAGCATGTTGAAATGCCTTCCCTTCAACATCCACTGGACTCCATCCCTTTCTGTAAAAGTTATCTTGATTCATATAAAGTATCACGATGTTGCTAACAGGGATCAGGCAAGGAGCTGCAATTTGGAAGGAGATGGGTAGATGCCAGTTAATGAAAGGGAAAGCAAATACGGAAGGAATTGGAGAGATGGCAGATGGGAAAGAGCCAGCTGCCTTCCAGCAGCTTAGCTAATGCAGAATGTCCTGGCAGTCCTCATTTTGAAAGACCCTAGAGGTAATGGTCAGGCTCCCCATTGGCAACTCTCACTTGGACCTTGCAGCTGTGTTCTGTGAAGAGGAGGAAAAGCAGGAACAGTTTGGGACTAGGTGCCAAGGCCAGGGCTCAGCTGCCTCCTTCAATGCCACTGTCCAAGAGACAACCAGCCTGTGAGAACTGCTTCCTCCTGGTGGAGCCAGCATTGTCCTCAGAGATGGCGGCTTGGCATGGTCCTGAGGCCTATCAGGGCAGATTTCCAGGCTCCTTTTATGAAGAAGAAGCCACTTTGCCTAATTCCTATTTGCATTCTGATTTGTCGCCCTCTCCCAATCCTCTGGTATTGCTCTATGCAGGCAGCTTTCTTCACTCCAAGTTCCCAGAGGGCATTTTTTCCCCCAAGATACGACTAAGGTTATATTCTCAGACTCTTTCAGTATCTGTTTTAGATCATTGAAGAAGTAGAAAATCAGGAAAAGAAAAATAATTGAAAGCCTGTTTGAGATATTTAAGGACCTAATGGCATATTTTTAAACATTTGAATATTTTCCTAAATTTAAAAGTCATAATGCTGAAGGCAGCAAAACTTAAGTAACCCTAAAATATGTGAAAAAGTTGTATGTAATTTCATATCAATTCAAATATATAACAAATTGATTCAGAGTTTTTTTAATATATAACAATTTGCCATGTGTGTATTACAATGCAATAGATAGCATTCAAGATAAAAATATGCAACAAGGTCTGGGGATATTACTCAAAAACAGGACTTATACCTTGAATGTGTGAGATACTAGGTTTGATCCAAAAAAAACCACTAAAAAATTCAGCTACTATTATCTTAATTCTTAGATGCATATTTAATTTTAATTAAATTATTTAATTTTAATATCATAAATTGTAAGTAATAACTAAGAAAATAATTGGTGATGCATCTTAAATTTAAATATATATATATGAACCTGGTGTTAGATATAAAAACACCAAGAAATAAACAAGTTTATCTAGAGAGTTGATAGTCTGAGGAGAGTGACCTAAGGTTGCTTAATGACCAGAATGCTAGCATATCAAGCAATGCCAGGGGTGGGAGTCCTTTATCCACTTTTTATCTGCCACTTCTCCTGAAGGAAGACTATCTTCAAAGATTTTTACCTTAGCTTCATCTTCCTATTACACATCCCCATTTTTTGAAATGAAAAGACCTATTTAGGTTTGATTAGCATTATATATAAATTTGTTTGTTAGTTGTCCTTCCTCCATGTTGATTATCTCTCTATAATAAATATCCTAATTGGAAGACAGTCTAGACACTCAGGGCTCTGAGCCCCTAACTCCATGCTTCTCTCTTTTGTGTCTGTTTTATTTTGTTAATGCTCACAGTGTCCCTGCTTCAGTCCTGTTCACCAAGGGCTGGACTCTAGAATCTAGGATCTTTTTTATAAATTCTGGGCAGAGGAAACTTCCCAATCAGTGTTCAGCAGGCCTGGAATCCCTCCTAGAGCTGTACCCATTGATACCCAGGGAAACATGTGGTGGCAGAATCTAGTTCATGGTAGCATGTTCCTGAACCCTGTACTACTGCTTTCCAATCCCTGATAGAGTTTTTCATTTAAAAAATGCATTTTTAAACTGAAACTCTTTTTAGTCTTAATTTTTCAATAATTCTTCCCTTTGCAATATTACTCGAGATCTTGACTATTTCTACTTGAATAATAATCTTTTATGTAGATTTACTTTGGTTTACTTAAGCTATCTCTGCTTAAGAGGATTCTGGCTTTTATCAGATCCCATGACTTTAAGCCTTTAGGGAGATTCCAGAGACAGGGGTAATGTGCTTGCTTTTGTAGCCCAGGAGGTTTGGGCTGTAGAGAAAGCCTCTGTGCATGGCAAGTTTTCCACTCCCATCCCCAGCAAAGGAGGCTGAGCCACCACCACACACTTAGATTCATTTTAGTTTTCAGGAAATGGATGTGTTTATGTGCAGATGAAGCTCAGTCAACCAACTACAATTTCCCAGAAGCAAAGCTTCTACACAGCAGAATTGATGAAGGCAGCACTATGTTTTAGAGGAATTGCATCCAATGTAGCATTCAGCAGAACCTCTTCTGTTCACTTGACAGAGGTTTGTGGTGACTGAGAGGATCTACAGGCTCAAACACCTGAGACTATTACAGACACCTAATTATAATTAATACAAGGAAATAGAAAAGGGCAGCGAGGGTGAAAACAGTCAGAGGGTTACAGGGTTATTTAAATAAATTCATGAGGTACAAACAAAATGAGTTTTATCAGGGTTGAGGTGCTATGTTTCATTTAAGGAAGAAGAATAAATTAATAGCTTGATACTATATATTTATTGAATATCTACTCTGTGAGTAATAACCTTAGTCCTTTCAAATAATTGTTCCCATTGGGCAGGTGTTGGGAACAGGCAAATGAAAGAGGGGTTCATTTCTATCTAGATTTCTTACTTGTAGGTGAAAGATAAGCTCCACATATATTAGTCAAATGTTTTATCAACAACATCCATTTGTTTTAGTATTTTTTTTTCTTAAAGAAAGTAATAGCAGGCTAGGAAAATTCACGAAACTACTCCTGCCTAGTGGGGCCCTACTGTGAAAAATTGTGAGTGCTGCCTGTGTGTGTCTGTCTACTGCCCTGTTGTGTGAACCTCTTGGGAGTGGCTGAAAAGAGGCTCCAGAAAACTCGCTCTCCCAGAGGCCAATTCTAGGGCAGGAACGTGAAGGAATTGCTCCATAAAGTGAAAACTGGCTATAAGCAGTACTTTGCAGAAGCCAGGTCCCCTGTTTGTGACATCAGGCTGGGAAAATCCACAAAACTATGTCTGCCTAGCGGGGCCCGACAATGAAAAATTGTGAGTGCTGCCTGTGTGTGTCTGTCTACTGCTCTGTTGTGTGAACCTCTTGGGAGTGGGCTGAAAAGAGGCTCCAGCAGAGCACGGCCGCGTAGCGAAAGACAAGAACACCATCACAAGAAGAAAAAAAAATCACACTAAGAACTGTGCTGGATCACTGAAGCCCAGCATTTCTCTCCGGACTGTCTTCTCTGCTGCATGCTTGGGCCTAAGATTTGATCCTGTGTGAGGATTAATCCACGGAGGACTCCCCTCCCTTGGAGGCAAGTCGACCCATCCAGAAAGGGTGGAGCCAGAGGAGTGTGGCTGCCTGCATCATTTAGCCAATGAATACCACAACAACACGTAGAAAAACCCACAATACAAGTGTGACAATGGGGAAACAACATAGGCCAGCATCACACATAGAGAATGAAGATGACAATTCTGATGACCAGATAATGACCACCCAACTAATCAATGTCTCAGATAAGGACTTTAGACAAGCAATATGGAAGATGCTCAACGAACTCAAAGAAACCATGGATCGAGTTGAACAGAACACTAATAAGAACCAAGAATATATGAAGACATAATCACAAAACTCCAAACTAAAATAACATCAACTAACAGGCCTGAAAAACTCAGTAAATGAAGTGAATGACAAAATGGATAAGCTCTGGGACAGAGTATCAGAAGCTGAGAATAGACTTGGTGCTGTGGAAGATGAGATAAATAACATTCCATACAGCGGGAGAGATTGGAAAAAAACTTAAAGCAAATGAACAGACAATGGAAAAATTAGTCAAAGAATGGGAACAGATGAAAATAGAAGTCTATGATAAGCTCAACAGAAACAACTTAAAAATCATCGGAGTCCCAGAGACCCAGGAAGAAGTTACAGCTCACGTCATGAAGCTCACCACAAAGAGTGATGAGTTTAGTTAGAGAAATAACTACATTTTGAACTGTCCTAATAATGAGAATGTATGAGGGAAATGGAAAGCCTGTCTAGAGTACAGGTGGGGGTCGGGTGGGGAGGAAGGAGATTACGTTGGTGATGGGAATGTTGCACTGGTGATGGGTAGTGTTCTTTAAACTAGTTAGGGGTGGGGAGAGAATACAGGAATTATGGCATGCTGATCTCCTTAGATACCCAGTACATGGCTTTCCCAGCATTGCCAAGCCCCTTGCCCCAACAACTGTATTAATCTTGGTTGCTTCCAGGCATGGTCAGAATGAATCTTGTGCCTCCTGACACTGCATAGCCTAACATCTTAGAGACCCTAGCACAGAAACATAGAAACATAGGCTTGCTTGAATCCTCAAATGTGTTTACCACCTCCCTCCCCCAACTTGCTTATTGCTTGGGAAGTCCCAGTCATGAAAAAAAAAATGAGTCACTAAGAAATACGTCTGGCAATTCACTTTTGTACAGTTATCCAGGATAAAGCATTCTGAAGCAGTGTTCAGAAAGCCTCAGAGTCTGCTCCCACAGATTCTTGATCCACTGACTGAAGATCAGTGCAAATGCCCAGGGACTGCAATGGTAATGATTACTTGGACCCACCATCATGTGCATCCTGGCTGCAATCAGCAAAGCCAGCAGACTATGTAATGTCAGAGAATGAATTGGGGTAGGCCATACACAGGCATGCATTATTTTTCCAGCCCCCTTCTTACTACCATTGCAACTGGGGGTTCAGGGACCAAGTCAGAAGGCTCTGGGTCCCACCTGGAATTCTTGGCCAGATGGCAAACAGTTTAGTAATTTAGTGCCAGGTTAGTAGTATGAGATGCTGCTTTGCCTCAGCAGTTCTGAAAATTATAGGCTGTCCCTGGTGTGCTGGAAATCTCAGAACTGATCTCAGTTGCATCTAGAGATGCTGAGGAGACTATGGTGTCAAGAAGCTAATCAGTTTACGCTCTCCTAGTTCTTTTATACTATTATTTTTGATTGATGCTGGAATCAAGCTAGCATATCATTGATAATTGAAAATTAGCAATATCATGATATAAATGATAGAATTTAGTTATTGATAGCTAGAACATAAGCAAGTTTTTTTATTTGATTAATGTTACAGAAGGCAAAAACCAATCAAACAAAAATATCTTGGGTTAATTTCATTTTAACATGAAAATATAGGTTGTGTAGATTGTGATAAGCAGAGAACTCATATTAGTTTTTATATTAGCTATCATCTGCTCAAAGCTTTTATTGCTAAAGTTTTTTTACATAAAAACAATTTACATTTATTTATTTATTATTATATTAATCAATACTAATCATACTCTAATTCATTTGGATTACTGCTGATTATGGTTTCCAAATATTCTCAAAATACCTATATTATATTAAAATCAAGAAACCAATCATATGGTCAATGCATGTCTTTACCAGTACTGGGAAAATCTCTTTAATTAGCAAATTGATATTTCTTCAGCTATAAATCAATCAGGTACAATTTGTGACTATATTATAAAATAGTATCAATCAAATTGAAATCTGTTGGCATTTATAATTTTTAGTGAATAAAATGTGACTTCCTTTTTCTATCTTAATTGTTAACACTTATGTTAACATTGAAGAACAAAATATAAATTAACTTAATTAATTCCAGTGATCTTTTACTTGGTAACTGACTATTCACAAACAATATATTATACTAAGTATTGTGCAGTCTTTACTTTCAGAGCCAGGGAGAATGCTCAAAGGATTGGAACACATGCTTTGCATGTGAAAATCCTGCTGTCTGGTTCTTGCATTGCACAATTCCTGAGAACCCTGGGAAATGATGCTCAACCATGGAGCCCTTTATGCACTACTGGGTATTGCCTTCAAATAATAATAATAAAGGATATGGGCTGAGAGGTATTATAATGGCTAGGGTGCATGCCTAGATTGCATACACAAGATCTGGATTGAGTCTTCTGAACATTACATATGCAGTCTGGGATGTCTCTGAGCACTGGCAAGGTGGCCTGGGTAATCTCTAGAACCATAGGACCCCCATTTAGAACCACAATCTATGGCTCTTAATTTCAATTAAGGGCCTGGTTAAACAAGAATCATTAATGGAGTACCAGGACCTTCTGGGCACCTATTTGGTTTCCTATTATAAAAGCAAATAAAATATAAAGTAAATAAATTTTATTTTTTTCTATATATTTTGGCTTATGGGCCACACCCGGTGATGCTCAGAAATAGCTCCTGGCTTGGGGCACCATATGGATGCAGGAGGATCGAACCACGGTCCATCCTAGGTCAACTGTGTGCAAGGCAAATGCCCTACCGCTGTACCATCGCTCTGGCCCTAAGTCAATATTATTATAAATATATTTATAAATATATATAAATATGTTATTATAAATATATTATTATATACATTACTACATATAACTATTAATACAAAATAAATATATATTTTTAAATTTTTATTTCTATTTACCTATATTTTAATTGTGGTTTGAGGCCACACCTGTTAGTGGTTGGAGGGTTGCTTCTAGTGGTACTTGAGTGACCATTTGATTCAGGGGCTTAAACCTGGGGTTCCTGTGTGCAGAGAGTCCACTTCAACCCTCTGAGCCATCTCCATGGCTGTTTATCTTTTTTCTTTTTTCTCTATATAATATCTATAATATCTAGATATAAATAGAAATATTTTAATATGACACCATCACACATACTTGCTTAAATTTAGGGCATTAACTCATTAAGTAATAAGGAAAGATCAGGGAGGGAGGACCACTGAGGCTACTCCCAGACTGCATCTGACCTCCATGTTATCTTAATTAGTTTCTCCAGTGGCATTTCCATCCATAACCATGAGATAAAATGGAATTCAGAGGGCATGACAAAGTGAAGAGCAGAGGACTTCACCAAAAGGCACTGAATTAACTTAAGAAACATGAAACTGATTTATTACTATGTGTGATCAAATATAATTATGGCTTTAAATAAAACAATATGACTCCAGACACAAAGAATATTTAGTTGTAGAAAATAGCAAGTTTTATACTTGACCTACAAACTCAAGTGTCCTTTTACTCTTGAGTTTTCTTGACCAAGGTATCATATTCATGCCTACTATAACTTCTATTTCTTTATATTATAATAATCTCTTAATGCAACTCTCTTATCAGTTTATACATTTCTGCATATCAAAGAGAGAAGTTGATTTTTTGTATTTCCCAAATTCCTGGTATTCTGATAATAATAAAAATATTTTATATTATATTGATTAAAGGTAGACTCAGTAACTCCTAAACCACGTCAATGTTCCTTGCTATGTAACATTATATAACTCTTCCCATTAAGAGGTAAGTTTATTCTTCTATATTTTTGAACCTGAGCTTCCCTTATTTGTTTTGCCTAATAGAATATGAAGAAAGTGTGAGTTTTTTCATTTGAGCATTAGTCCTGATTCCTCGGAGTATAACTTCTGCTCACTTCTGTCACCACTGTTCAGATAAGCCTGGCTAATTTGCTAAATGTTGAGAAATCACCAAAACAAAACAAAACAAAAAAACAAAACCCAAAACATGGGGGAGGGGGATTGCATTTGTCCCAGATGACACAATCCTAAACAAATCCAGGTGCAATCAATAGAGCCATCTTTGCACTACATAGATTTTTACTGATGCATATATTGGACCACATGAGGCAAGATAAATTATGTAGCTGATTTGGAAACTTATGAGCAAGAATAACTGCTTTTGTTGAAGCCACAGAGTTTAAAGGAGGTTAGTTAGAGGATATTATTGTAGCAATAGATAACTAGTATGCATGCTGAAATAAATCAGTTAATTTCTCAAAAACTTTTGTAATAACAACTTGGGTAATAAGTAGTGAAACTCATAGTATTCATCAGTTTAAGGCTTATTGGTTTTATGACTTCCTTCATTTTTCCCCTCCTGCCTCATTGAGCACCAGTGTATTCGCAAGAGCAATGATCCAGAAAGTAGTGTTATCCACATATATGACTCTTTCAAGATGCATGACCTTAGACAAGTCACTTAATCATGATCTTCATTTTCTATTTTATAAAAGAGAGATAATGACCCTATATGGTCAGTCTCACACAATTATTGCATTGCATGAGAAAATGTTTCAGAATGAGTTTTGAAAGCAATTGCCTGCCTTCCACATGTTGAATGGAGAGAACTAGCTAGTTAGTCTCTTTAGCAAAAGCTGAGAGGAGACCGGAAAAATTAAGAAGTTGGAGAAACACTGGAAGATTGATAATCTTGTAGGTATATAAGTCAAAGAGTAACTGAATCTACACACATGCCTTACTCTCCACTAGAGTTGTCAAGTTTGGTGATGAATTTCTTTTCTAGAAAAATTGCCATCACAGGTTATTTCTTAGATGATATTTCCACAAATAGAAAATCATTCTCCATTACCTGAGTTGCACTAAGGCAAGTTATTAGCTCACATCTGATTCCATAGAGTTCACATTTAGATTTACCAACAAGAGGGTTAATAAAAACAGAACTACAGCCAATAGCAATTGAAAAAATGTCACTTCTCTATCTAGCTACAGCGTGTCACCTTCTAGGTTGCATCCTCTAAATCACAGAACATAATTTACTGAAGCAAAACTAAATCAAAAGCCATTTCTACGTTTTTCATAACATGGGACCAGTTTAAGGGGATTTTCTTCTGGCTAACATAGGAGCTTTTTAAGGAGCTTTTTCAATTGGCTTTCAAATAGAAATAATGTGGTGATAGAGAGATAAAAAAAAAAGGACATATGTCTGAAGACAGGCTTTTAATATTTATGTGAGAACTAGTGATAGAGCTATAAGTTTTATCTGTTGATTTACAAACTAAATTGCCTATAAAATATTTAAAATCACTTTTGACTTTTTAAAGAAAATTCTGAATTATCAGTCTATGTTCTTAAATGTCAGCTTGATTTAATTAAATGTCTTCAATCTCTGATTATTAAAAATTAAATTTAATACTATTTCCTCTTTATTTCAACATTTAAAGGCAAATTAGTTCAAAGCAGAAATATCTGACTCTTTTATTTTAGAAATGTACACTTTTGATATAGCATTTCTAATTGAGAAAATAATGAAAAGCAATTCAACAATCAATTATTGTTATCTTAGATAAACAAATAGCATTATTGAAGGGGCAATGATAAGAGGCTTTACTTATCAGAATATTATATACAAAATATGTTTTTCTTTGTTTTTGGGCCACACAGGTGATGCTCAGGGGTTACTCCTAGCTATGAGCTCAGAAATTGCTCCTGGCTTGGGGACCATATGGGATGCGGGGATCGAACTGAGGTCCATCCAGGGTCAGCTATGTGCAAGGCAAATGCCCTACCACTGCACCATCGCTCAGGTCCCCCGAATATGTTTTTCATATTGAATATAAGATACAGTACTGAAGTCATTTTACCTGAGTCCAGAGACTCAGGTTGGACCAAGCAGCATGAGAAGTCATTTCTCAGCATAGAGCCTGAAGTAAACACTGAGAACCATTGGACATGACTCAAGAAAACAACCAAAAGACAAAATAAAAAATAAAAGCATCTTAACTAAAACTATTAAGATGTGATAATATGCCTCACTTTATCATACTTACATAAATTGTCTTTGCTTCTGTATCATCTTTGTCCTTTTCCTTTGTCTTCTTTCACCATATATTTTGCTAATTTATCAACATTATCATATTTTATCTTTTATTTATCATAATCTTTGTCTGACACATAGTATTATATATTCAATAAATATTATGTTAGAAATAGTATTTATTTGTAGTAAGGGCATGTGCTGGGTTATGTTCTTTAAACATGAGATTGTTTAAGTTTTAAAATTTGTTTAAAACCATATTTTACATAAAATATTTCAACATCAATTCCACCACCAGTGTCAGCTTAAATCACCAGTCTTCCCATATTCCACAACCAAACTCCCTAAAACTCTGACTGCCACCTTGGCAGTCCTTGAGTCTGTGCTTTGGATTTATAACTGTACCACTCTTCCATATCCAAAATATAACTGAATCTCTAACATCTGTTCCCCCATTACTTTCGTGCCTCCTCTTTATTTTCCATCTTGTTTTTTTTTTTCATCTCTGTCTTCCTTCCTAGAAACTCTGTGGACAAGGATGATCTTCACATCTCCCCTTTGACTACATTACATTTCCCAATACAATTATTTTATATACTACTGATAAGTAAGATCATCCTGTGTGTTTCTTCTTTTGGCTTATTTCACCCAACATGATTATCTTCTAGCTACAAGCAGGTTGCAACAAATTGCATGATTTCATCATTCCTTGCAAATTCATAGTATTCCATTTTGTATATGTGCCACATCTTCATAATCCATTCATCAGTAATAGGAGATCTAGGGTGATTTCATATCTTATCTATTGTAATTGCAGCAATGAATAATGGCATAAATACATCTTTTGAAATAAATGTTTTTAATTCCTGAAGATATATATACCTAAAAATAAAATTAGATCATATGACAGCTAAATTCTAAATTACTGAGAACTCTCCATAATTTTTTCCACAAGCATTAAACCAGACAACATTTTTGCTAGTAGTAGATAAAATTTCATTTTTTACCACATTCCTGCTAGCACAGATTGTACCTACTATCTTTGATGTGTGCTATTCTCACTAGCTATCAAAGTGAGACCATATCTCCTTGTCTTAATTTAGATCTCCCTAATGTTAATTAAAGTTGAGTACTTTTCATATGCCTATTTGTGACCTGCTTGACTTCCTCTAAAAAAGTGTCTGTTCATTTCTATCCTCATTTTTGATAGGGTTTTTGCATTTGTTTTGATGATCTTTGTTAATACTTTAGATGTCCTGGATATTGAGCCATTATTTAAAGTATTTAAAGCAAATATTTTTCCCATTAATTTAGATAACTTTTATTTTTAGCCTTTTTTTTACCATGTAGAAACTTCAATTTAATGTTCTATTCAGTGATGTTGTTAATTTTGTCAGAAGTATCAGATCATTGAAGATGCTGTTGAGTTCCAAATTTTAGAACATTTTGCCTATTTTCTCAATGTAATTTATAGTTACTGGTTTGATATCTAAATCTTTGATCCACTTTGACTAGCTGTTGAGTTTGTTATTAGAACTGAATTTAATTTTAATTTATTAAATTTAGTTATCCAGTTTTCTCCTTACCACTTGTTGGATGCTATTTTTACTCTATAACATGTTCTCAAATATTTTATCAAAAATTAATTTTTGCTAGAATAATGGCACAGGGAAGGTCATTTGCCTTGCATGCAGCTGATTCAGGATGGATTGGATTCAATTCTCTCTCTGGTGTCCCATATGGTCCCCAAGTCAGGACCAATTTCTGAGCTCAGAGTCAGGAGTAATCCCTGATCATCACTGGGTGTGACCCCCCAAAAAATTAAGTTTCAACATATATGTGGTTTTGTCATTGGGCATTTGATTCTAACCCATTAATAAGAAAGGACATCTTTATTTCAGTATCATACAGTTTTAATCAGTAGAGCTTTTTATATTACCATTGAATATTAGGTCATGAGGTACCTCTGCATTTTTTTATTTTTTCAATATGGTTTTGGCAATTTGTCTTTTCTGATTCCTTTCAAAATGTATTGTTATCTTCTAGATCCTCAAAGAGTGTTATTTGAATCTGGATGGGTATTGCATTGAATCTGTAATAATAGCTTAGGTAGGATAATCACTTTAACAATATTGATTCTTCCTTTCCATAAAAATGCAATATTTTTTCATTTCTTAAGGTCTTCTATCTCTTTCTTAAGTGATTTAAAGTTTTTATAGTGAATCTCCCACATCTTTTGTTAATTACTTGATGTTTTTGGAAATTATTTTAAATGAAGTATAAACTGGATATATTTATCTTCTAATTTATTTTTAATACATAAGAATGCAACCAATTTTTGTATATTGACTTTAAAGTAGGCTACTTTGCTGTACTGACTTATTGTTTATAGAATCTTTTTTGTGTACTTTTAAGGGTCTTCTTATATAGTCATGTCATCACTGAAAATATTGATAATTTGACTTCTTTTCCAATTTGGATCCCTTTAATTTGTATTTCTTGCCTGTTTTTTATAGTAAAAACTCTAGTACTATATTTAATAAAAATTGAGACAAAGGAAATGTTTTATTTTTTATTATTAAGTATGACTCTAGCAACAGAAATATCCTGCTTTTCCACCAAGCTTCAAAAAGAAATAACATATGCTGATAATTCTCAGGCAATCCTAGGTGAAACTTCTGTGGCAATCTCAGGAAGAGTGGAGATATTTCTCTTTCTGTATGAACTAAAGCATTTGAGTGCTTACCCCTATAGAAATGATCACCCCGGGCTTAAATTTATCAAGCTTTTAAGCCACCAAATTTGTTTTAGATATTTAAATTGTGGTAATGATAAAATTTAGTACCTCATAATAATGTGAGCCTAATATTATCACAGGAAGTCTGATGGAAAACACATGTACCAACCTCACTGAGCCTAAAACTATCACAGAAGGGTCATCTAGTACCAACCATAACCCAGATAATTGATAAACACTGACATTAGTAATACCATGGAAATATATGACAATCATTTAAATTAACCCATGGGTTAATTTCATTTTTTTGTGTGCTGTAACAAGTCAGATGAGGCTGTGAGTTGTAAGTGCCATGAAGAACTATCCTGGATGAAAAATCTATGCATTCTTCCTGGCTCTCCAGTTTCAGGGCTTAAAATATTGCTCATCTGTGCTTGCAGTTGAGGAAATTTCTAATTCAGCCCAGGAGCAGTCCAAAGATGACTTAACAGCAACTGTACAATATTTATATGCTTCAAAAGTGATACAGCTCCTGGTGCTAACACTAAACAACTGAAAAGGACTGGAACAGTACAAAAATTTGGGTCACAGGCTATTTTGGTAATGTTCATCTTGTAAACCAGGATCTGTAGTGGACCAATTCTGAGATGACAATCTAACACCTTACTGAAAATCATACATCTTCCAACCTCACTTGGTGAACCCTCAATTCAGATGAAAAACAACAGTTATGTAACAATTCCAGCAAACACTTGGATCAAGTAGGTAATAATTTTCACAACTTTCATGAGATCTGGGTTTTAGGCTTTGGGTCTCTTAAAAATGACTATCAAAAAGTTATTCAAATGAAGCCTGACAGGTGGCATGCTGAGGTTGTACATGGTTGCCAGAATTTATGTGAAAGAACAAGATTCTACCCAAAAATGGAAGAAGGGGCCATGCCCAGGTACACACAGATCAACTAAGCTTTACAGGTGGCCTGTGGAGCTCTGCAAAGAGACTTGTATTTACACAAAAGAAAGAACTCCTGCTGGTTCATACAGGTAGAGGCTATGCAATAGAAACTACAAGATAAACTCTTACCACATAAACTCCCCTGAGACCTCATTATTAGTGGAGAATACTGACAGTGACATAAGAAAAAAACATCTTAAAACTACAAAAGGAACTATGGTAAAGTAAAGAAATCTCCACAATGTCTTGTGGGTGAAAACTGCAATTCTACAGACCAATCAGAACTAATCTCCATATAACTTCTCTGAAATGGAGTTCAGAGTGAAAAAGCTTAATGTTAAACCAGCTTAAAGAAACAATGGAGTGTATTGCCAATAAAACACAGAAGGACACGAAAACATAAAAGAGAAAAGTACAAACAGAAATGTAAAAACTGGAAAAGTTGGTAAGTGAAATGAAAAATTCATTGGACAGTCTCACCATCAGAGTAACAGCTGCTGAGGAAAGAAACAGTGAGCTGGAAGATGCATAGTAGCTCCATACAAATGAAGAAGCAAGTAAAGAGCCTTAAATAAATGAATAAAGGATGAAAATGTTCTCAAAATAAAAAAAAACAGATGACAATAGAACTTTGAGATAAATTCAACAGAAATAACATAAGAATCACTGGGGTTGGTGGTTCGAATCCCAGCATCCCATATGGTCCCCCGAGCCTGCCAGGAGCAATTTCTGAGCATAGAGCCAGGAGTAACCCCTGAGCCCTGCCGGGTGTGACCCAAAGACAAACAAACAAAAAGAATCACTGAGGCTCCAGAGATCTAAAATGAAAATCCCTAAAAAGATATTAATGGGCAAATATTATTAATATAATTAATATCATTAATAGGCAAATATCAATGAGAACTTTCCAGAACTGAAGAGTGCATATTCTTCCATCCTGAATACCCAATGAGTATCAGCTAAAGGATAATGAAAAGAGCCTGAGTGGTAGCACAACAATAGGGTGTTTGCCTTGAATGCTGCTGAGTCAGGACAGATGCAGGTTAGGTCCCCGGCATCCCATATGGTCCTCCAAGCCAGGAACAATTTCTGAGCACAGAGCCAGGAGTAATCCCTGAGCACTGTTGGGTGTGGCGCACCCATCAAATAATTTAATAAAAGACACCTAAAGAAAAACACCACTAGACACTAATTAGTCACTGCAATGAAAACTCCAGATAGAGGCATAATACTGAAAGCAACAGATCAAAAAGGAAGTTATAGGAGATGGAGCAATAGCACAATGGTGGGGTGATTGCCCTGCATGTGGCTAAGCAGAGACAGACCCAGGTTTGATTCCAGCATTCCACATAGTCCTCCGAGCTTGTCAGAAGCAATTTTTGAGCACAGACCCAGGAGTAACCCAGAAGTGCCGCTGTGTGTGGCCCAAAAATTAAATAAGAAAATAAATGTTTTAAAAAAAGGAAATTACAATACAAAGTAGCAATCTTAATATTTACAGCAGGTTTATCACAAGCAACTCTCCATGTCAAAAGGCAACTGTGGGATATAGTAAAAAAAAAAAACAGTTAATGAAGTAAATACCACACCTACTTCACACCACCAGACTCTCATTCAGTGTTGAAGGAATGACACAGTGCTCATGGGTAAATAACAGCTCAGTAACTTTACATTCTCAAAAACAACTTTCAAAGAAGAACTGAAGGGGGTACTTTAAAGCAAGACAAACCTCATACATACACCAAATTTCTACAGAAATATGGCATGAAATTTTATACAAATCATCTCTCTCAAAGTAAATGGACTAAATGTACCAATGAAGAGTCCTAGAGGGGCAAAATGGATTAGAAAATTGAATCTAAATTCTGATACTTACAAGAAATGTGGTTGAACAGTCAAAGTAAACAGACTCCAAGCCAATGGATGGAATGTAATTCTTCAAGTTGATAATTCTTCAAGCTAAAGATAATTCTTCAATTCCCTTAAAAATGTTGAATGGTCATGATAATATCAGATTACATAAATTTCAAGCTTGAGAGATTATAAGAGACCATGATGGTCATATCTTAATAATCAAGGCATATGTACATCAGGAATAAATCATACTTCTAAATATTTATGTACCCAATGAAGAGACAACAAAATACTCAAAAGAATGGCTAAGAAACTTGATAAAAGACTCAATAGAAACATCATTCTGTCACCACTTGATATATCAATCTAGCTAAAACTCAAAAAGAATATACTGGCATTGAAGAAAGAAGTGGAACAAAGGAGCTTAGTTATATATATATACATATTCATTACTATAGATTACACTTTAAAAGATTATTTTGGGTCACCACATTCTAAAAAGAACTCTAACCCAGAAATTTAAGATATAAAATTAGCCATAAAGGACTTTCAAGTTTATTTTCCTCCTTTATGGCACACATTAAGTACATCAGATCTTAGTTTCATCTAGTTTAATTTCCAATTACATTTCACAGTTTGGTCACCATAAACAACAGAGTTGTGGGACCTTGATCTTAAATCTTTCTTATCTGTTATTTCAATTGTCTCAATTATTGATCTTAACATGAATATATGCTAAGATTCTCTGGCTAATAATATGAACAAGTAAGGCAGGCTTATCCCAATCCAATTTTTCTATCTTTGTGTGTTAAAAAGCCAACTCATGAGAATAAAGCCATAGATAGCACTTTAATATGAACTACTATTATAGTACATATTTTATATATTAATCCTGAAAATGATCCTGTATTTACATATACCTAATTATGCACAAGTTAGATGAATCTAGAAGAGTAAGTTATCTTGTCCAATATTATACAACTATGTGGTAGAACCAGAAATCAATGCCAGATATTGTCCAAAGAACATGCTTTACTTTATTCCCATTAATACAGTGCTTTTTATGGTGTGAGGTAAAGGGGGCCATGTTTGACCTTGGCAAACACTGTCATAACAAGCTAAGTCCCATGTTTATGTCTCTGTATGTTTCTGGAGCTGAGAGTTGCTGTGTCCTGCTTCAAACAGCTATACATTGCAAAACGTGCTCATTATAGCCATTAATCAAGACATCACCTCTGATTAAAAAATCAGCTCAAATTATTTTATATTTTTGTTTTGCAGGTTAAAGTATTTTTATATAAAGATACTATTTACAGTTGTTTGGGGGGGTGAGAAAAATGTTTTCCTCTTCCTAGGGGGGCATGACAAAAAATAATTGAGAAGCATTGCATTAATAGAATGTGTAATGAAAAAAATTAATTCTCAAAAACTAAAAGACATACTTGAATTTTAAAAAAGGAAATTAAGAGCATGAGACATGCTGTGGTAGAACACAGGCTGTGGGTTCCACTCCTGGCAGAATTTGTTTCCTATAGCACTGAAAAGTGTGACCCTAAATAACAATGAAGAAAGAACACTATAATTAATTCTTTCATTCAAAGTATAAATTCTCATTTCCTTGTGAATAAATATTATCACTGCATGGACTTTCATTTTATCAAGTTTAAAATTTAGGACTACTCAGAGAAGGAAGCAAATGGAAATTAGTAGCACACACTTCTTTGCCCTTCCAACACAATCTTCATTTTTAATGCATGTTGACAATTTGGGAATTCTCACCAGAGGAAATATTATAATTTCAAGAAACAGAAAATGGCAAAATATTTGTCTTTAAATAGGCCATGGCAACTTCCAACAAACAAATGAAAAATGCACTTGAACTTTGAGATCTCAGGCAAGAAACTTTCCAGGTATAACAAATGCCAATCAATAGGCCAGAGCAATAATACAGTGGTATAACAATAATACAAGGGCATTAGCCTTGCACGCAGCTGACCCAGGACAGACCTGAGTTCTATCCCGAGAGTTCCAGATGATCCCCCAAGCCAGGAGTGATTTCTGAATGCATAGCCAGGAGTAATTCCTGAGTGTCACCGGGTGTGGCAAAAAAAACCAATAAAACAAAACAAAACAAAAACCCCAAAAAATCAACAAAAGCCAATCAAGGGATGACACTTATTGAGCATATGATGTCACAGGGATACTAGGCTCTGCAGCTGTTGCATATTTACTATAATGGCATCAACTAGGGTTGATGTTAGATGTCAGGGTTTCCATATTAAAAATGATATTTTCTGTCTTTATTGATGATTAAAAATTAAAATATCCATGGAATTTACCTCTGTCCAAATAGCCTATCATCTTTTACGGAACTCAAAATAATTAACCTCTAACTATTTTGATTACCTTCCTGTAATTCTTCCCAAATGATTGTCTTGGTTCCCTATTATCTGTTGTACTGGTGAGAGGCAAAATTTTGGCCACCCAGTCCCAAATCAGCAACACCATCAGCAGCAGCAGTAACAGCAGAGCAAATGATTATATTTTTTTAGAATTTATTTTCTCTTTCTGGTACCTATACAGAAGGTTGTCAACAAAATTCTATTCAATTAATATTTATTTAAAATTAGTAGTATAGACTCAAATCCTTCACTGACCTCCCTAAATAAACTTAAAACATCTTGCAATTAGATCTGTCTGGTACTCCACTGTATAAGTTTGGTATTTGGTAGGTATTAGTGTTCTTTATTAAATTCAAATGAAATTAATATAATATCATGGTAATTAAGAGGCAATAAATTTAGAGAACTGTGGATTCAATAGAATGGGTATTTTTTGAATATAGTTTTCTAAACTAAAAGTGTGATACTAACTGAAGTAGGCTTTCTCACTACTAGTTAAAATAAAAACTTTGATCTTAAGAAATAGTATGACTTATTTTTAATGCTGAAATAGTATCCACCTGAAACTCTCAAAAGTCCTCCCTACCTCCTTCTCTGGGGAGAGTTAAGGTTCTGTGTTTATACCCAGGGTCTCCTTATTTATATAAAGAATTCTCTCTTTACTCTGCCACTAAGCAATATCCCAGGTCCTCAAAGCCCTAGTTTAAAAAATTAGGCTGCTAAAGAAATATATAGCTCTACTCATTATTAACAAGCACTCTATCTAAATGTCTACTTTAAACCTTTCCTTAAACACTTCATCCTTTATACAACAGGTTTTTCTTATTAGGCCCACGTGTTAGATGCCATAGTCTGAGTCTCAGAGGAATAGTTTTTCTCAGCATATAGCCAGAGGGCAAAGGTACCAAAGTCTGGAAGTGCTCAGAAGTTCATAATAAAAGAAATCCAGAATGAGAAATGGGGTTGTGGATTGAGATGAACAATCAAAAATGAAATAAAGAATGACAACATATCCTATTAAGAAATGCAAGGAGTCAAGAAAGAAAAAGATCTGGCCCTTGAATTGTCTTGAATGATGAGTAAATAAGCTCATGGTGACAATGGCAGAGAGGGAAATCTGAATATATAGGTAATTGAAAATAAGAAATATGTTTGGCCTGTATATAGAAAAACAAAGCAAAGGTGTGGCTATTTTCATTTGAAATTTCACAGCAACTTTTAGATATTAGGTCATTTTTTTATTCCCATTCATATTAATACTGAAAAATAAATTCCTTATGATTACAAATTATTAATTCCCTATTTGATCTTTCCCAGGGTGAATTCAAACACACTTCTGCACATATGCACTATAAATAATGAAGAACATAAAGTTAATTAATCTCAGTGAACAGAACAGGTAAAACAATCCATCTCGAATTTCATTACCAGAGCCACTCTTCAAAAATGCCTTTTCAGAAAAAAAAATCACAATTTGTGGATTTTTAGCTATTGCTACCTATGTGGGATTTTCAGTAGAAATATGAGCAATAAAGTGCATTCTGACTTGTGATATTTTTGTGGATGCTTGGAGGTGATTAGAAAGGCTACTAGGATAATCTGCTATAGGGACAAGGCATGTTTGGGGATCAACTGAATAAAAGTAAAGGATTCCTTAGGAATCTTACCTATATTTTATACTCGGTTTACACTCTTCCCAGCTGTGAAAGACATAGCCTAGTAGCCCAAAGCCACCGCTGTCACTTTGAGATGTGAGAATCTAGCTGAGCTCCAGCTGGTTGCTATCAAGGCTAATATAAGAGACAGTATGGTGCCTTTACCTGGCTGAGGACTTTTCGGAAGTGTGAAATGTCACGTAGCTCTTGTTGAAAGTCTGCTTATTCCTCTAATTTCATCACTGTCTGAGTTTTATTGCGCCGGGGAGTTCTTATTCCTGTCCTCCATAGAAATAAGCATTTATAAAGAAAATTAACTGAGTGAGTGGGCAGCATGGCAAACTATTGGAGGCCTGGTTATGGGAAAGGGGAGGCATTTTTCTTCCGCCCCCTTATGTTCTCCCAGCTGCTGGAGGCTATTAAGGCCTTTAAACCTTGTTTATTAGCTAGGGGTTTGGAGATCTGCATCCGTGTTAGTGGGTGTTTTTATTTGATGTCTGCTGACTCACTTGTGTTTTGAAGTGCATTGTGTCAATTCTCCAATGTGATTTTTGAGAATGAGAATGATATTTTTAGTGATAAAACTTGGTATTTGCATGAGCTTCATTTACCTCACTACCTGGCTATAATGTTAGTCAGTGTTTAAATGTCAAGAAGAAGCAATTAGCAAAACTGTTTCTTCACTTCTTATTTTTAGAGCTATTTTTCTGCCTTACAAAGTTTCTTTGTGTTTTTCTTTTCCTGATATAAAGTGATATTCTCTCAAAAGATCTTTGAGTTCGTTGGAAAATAGGATGAACTTCAAAATACTTATTCATTGTGCTTCAGTAGGCATACTTAAGTCCTTGATTTGGACTGACAATAAAACTATTATTTTGCTATTTTTTGAATGCCTGTTTTGAAGTAGGTGTTGTGTTAGTTGCTGGACTGATGAGTATGTGGTATGCATTGATATCACAGCAGTTAAATAGCTTTATGACAATAAATAAAACTGTTTCATAGCACTGTTCACTTAAGCTAAAGGGGGGAAAGGAGAGATAATGCAGAGAATAAGGTGTTAGCCTTGTACATACCCTATCTCACTTGAATCTCTGGCACTATAATCATCCCTTCAACAGAACCAGGATTACCAGGGTATAACCCAGACTCTATTTCCTACCCCCCAAAAAGAAAAAGTAGGTTCTCAGAGATGATTCAAAAGTCTTAAGCAACATACATAGTATGTGGGAACCCCTGAAAACCACAGAAAGTGACCCTATATGAAGTTGTACTCAAACTCCACCCTTTTGCTATGTATGATTCATACCTTCTGTTTTGAATATTTTATTTTTTGTATTGCACATTGGTAGTTTACAAAAACTAGATAAACAATGGTCATAAAGCTGGGAATTTAATCCAACCGTAAATAATATGTGGTTGAAGTGAAGAAGGGTTACATATGAAAATCAGAGTCATTTTTGTTTGTTTTGTTTTGAGGCCACACCCAGTGATGTTCAGTGGTTATACCTGGCTCTGCACTCAGGTTTACACTTAGCAGTACTCGGTACTCAGGTGATATATGGAATGCCAGGGATCAAACTCAAGACAGATGTTTGCAAGACAAATGCCCTACCTGCTGTACTATTTCTTCAGGCCCAGAGTCATTTTCAATCAAAGGAAAAATAGAAGGAAAAAGATAGTCATTATTTCCTGAATGAATTTTAACTGGCATTTGAAGAAGGTTAGAATGATAGCGTTCTACTCAAGTATCCTTCAAAATGATGTGACTTTAAGGATAATTGAGACCAAGGATAAATGTGCTAGTTTGGCCTTCTCTGGACCTTCCCTCTAAGAGCTCAAATAAGAAAAGATCAGGGATATTTAAATATGCATTGAAAAGTATTTATGGAATCCATGTAGTAGGTGATGTTTAATGACCCTGTAAAATGTTCTAAGAAATTTTACTCTCAAACTTAATATACACACAAATCATCTAAAGATTTATTATACTGATTTAGCTATCCCTCTTCCTACTGACTTCATCAAAGTTATACCCTCCTATTATTACCGTATTTTTCGTACCATACGACACACCTTTCCGCCCCAAAATGCCTTTTATGGAGCAATGCCACCTGGAGCTGAAGTCCCAATGCATGGGAGGAGTGCAACTAAAAACTATGTGCATCTTATGTTCAGGTGCATCTTACAGAGTGAAAAATATGGTATTTGGGATATAGAGAATCAGGAAGCAACATGACCAAAGGCATAGAGCTGGAGAGTTGCCTATGAATGAATCTTACCAGGGAAATTGTGATGAATGGGAAGAATCCTTGGGACATTGGAAGAGGGAAGTGGACACTAGACGGTGAGTGTAATTTAAGTGCAGGCTTGTATTAAGTATGCATGAAGGGGAAACAGTTACAGCATTGTGAAAAATGTGCTTCAAACAACAACAGCAACAACAAAATATGATGCTGAGTTAGTATATTTGTGGGCAAGACCTGTTGATTTTTAATTCTACCAAACTAAGTTCCTATACTCCTTAAAATTCAACTTTGTGTAGCAAAACTTTCTGTGATCAAAACACAGAGGGTAAAGTTTCCATTAGGGGCATGGAAAAATCTTATAATGGAATGCTTTGATAGTGCTTTTTTCTAGTGACAAACCAAATCTAAGTAAAAGACAGAGAATTAGAGGCCAATATTAAGCCTAAATATGTTTTAGAGTCACTAAAATATTGGAGAAATATAAATGAGCTTTATAGAAAATAAAGTTCTTGGAATAGAAAATATTACATGGAATTTGAATGGCAATACTCCCCAAAGCATTATACAGATTTAATGCGATCCCCTTAAAAATACCCATGACATTCTTCAAAGAAGTGGATCAAACACTTATGAAGTTCATCTGGAACAATAAACATCCTCGAATAGCTAAAGCACTCCTAGGGAAAAGGAAAATGGGAGGCATTACTTTCCCCAACTTTAAACTGTACTACAAAGCAATAGTTATTAAAACAGCATGGTATTGGAATAAAGACAGACCCTCAGATCAGTGGAATAGGCTTGAGTTCTCAGAGAACATTCCCCAGGCATACAATTACCTAATTTTTGACAAAGGAGCAAGAAATTCTAAGTGGAGCAGAGAAAATCTCTTCAACAAGTGGTGCTGGCAGAACTGGTTAGTGACTTGCAAAAAAGCGAACATAGACCCCCAGTTAACATCATGTACGAAGGTAAAATCCAAATGGATTAAAGACCTTGATATCAGACCAGATACCATAAGGTATATAGAACAACACGTCGGTAAAACACTCCATGACATTGAGACTAAAGGTATCTTCAAGGAGGAAACTGCACTTTCCAAACAAGTGGAAGCAGAGATTAACAGATGGGAATACATTAAACTGAGAAGCTTCTGCACCTCAAAAGAAATAGTGCCCAGAATACAAGAGTCACCCACTGAGTGGGAGAAACTATTCACCCAATATCCTTCAGATAAGGGGCTAATATCCAAAATATACAGGGCACTGACAGAACTTTACAAGAAAAAAACATCTAATCCCATCAAAAAATGGGGAGAAGAAATGAACAGACACTTTGATAAAAAAGAAATACAAATGGCCAAAAGACACATGAAAAAATGCTCCTCGTCACTAATCATCAGAGAGATGCAAATCAAAACAACGATGAGATACCACCTCACACCACAGAGATTGGCGCACATCACAAAGAATGAGAACAATCAGTGCTGGCAGGGATGTGGAGAGAAAGGAACTCTTATCCACTGCTGGTGGGAATGCAGTCTAGTACAGCCTCTATGGAAAGCGATATGGAGGTTTCTTCAAAAACTGGAAATTGAGCTCCCATTCGACCCAGCTATTCCACTCCTAGGGATATACCCTAGGAGCACAAGAATACAATACTAAAACCCCTTCCTCACACCTGTATTTATTGCAGCACTATTCACAATAGCCAGGCTCTGGAAACAACCAAGATGCCCTTCAACAGACGAATGGCTAAAGAAACTGTGGTACATATACACAATGGAATATTATGCAGCCGTCAGGAGAGATGAAGTCATGAAATTTTCCTATACATGGATGTACATGGAATCTATCATGCTCAGTGAAATAAGTCAGAGGGAGAGAGAGAGATGCAGAATAGTCTCACTCATCTATGGGTTTTAAGAAAAATAAAAGTCATTTTTGTAACAATCCTCAGAGACAATTAGAGAAGAGCTGGAACACCAGCTCACTCCATGAAGCTCACCACAAGAGTGGTGAGCACAGTTATAGAAATAACTACACTGAGAACTACCATAATCAAGTGAATGAATGAGGGAACTGGAAAGCCTGTCTGGAGTACAGGTGGGGGTGGGGTGGGATGGAGGGAGATTTGGGACTTTGGTGGCGGGAATGTTGCACTGGTGAAGAGGGGTGATCTTTATATGACTGAAACCTTATCACAATCATTTATGTAATCAAGATATTCAAATAAAGAGAAAAAAAGATTTTCAAAAAAAATTGCCTTATATGATCATAGGTAAAACTTGTGTTAAACGATTTATTTTTAGTAGTCTTATCATGATATATAAATAAGTTAGTATGCACCTATTCAATATATCACTAGCTACTAATAAATTATAGAAATAGTCATTTAGCTTATTAAATATGTTTAGCCTCTCCTTTAGTTCTGTAAATTTGGAACTAATCTTGGAACCTGGGTTTTCTTTGTATACTTATTTTGCATCCTAATATTACTAGAAATGTATTTGTTAATTTAAAATTTCTTTAAAATTATTGTTACAACATGATTCACCAAATAGTTAATAACACTATGATTTCAAGCATCAAATACTTAAAACACCAATATTCCATTAGAGTGACCTTATCTCCAATTTCCTACCCACTACCCTAGCCTGTCCCCTTGCAGGTATGAACAAAATTTACTTCAGATTGTTTATTATGACATAAGGCGAATAGAATGATCAAACCTCAGATCACTAAAGGTCAATTTGTAATAGTTATTATATCCATCAGTGGTGTAGTCCAGTCACTATCTAAGGACCCACTTGTATTTAACTGGTGCTAGGGGAGCCTTCTGTGTTACTGCTTAAGCTCACTGTAGTTGGTGGTTTTCTCTGTAATCTTCCCATCAGATTGACTATGACCATGGTGTGTTGACATGATGTATTGACATGGTGTTTTCATTACCATGAAATTTTGAGGTGTCACATGCACATGACCACACAGTTCAGGAGCTTATATATCTGTAACAAATTTGGTGGCTTGTTAGATAATATTCAGTATGGAGGTAGGCTGTTTTTGTCAGAAATTGGTCAGTGTAGCTACAGGCTGCTGTGCATTCAGGCAGAAAAGGGTAATCTTAGCCTGTTCTCTTTCTGAGAAGAACTCAGAGTTATCAGCCTTGAACCAGTTTACCTCAGAGGAATTGGTCACCAACATTTTATTTTGGAACTGCACTGATTTTCTGCCAGGAAGATGGCCGATGTTACTATTTTATGTTATAGAACCATGGTTAATTTTTGAATCCTCTTAAAGTGAATGGTTCCAAATTTGCAAAATCCTACCAAGGTGATATTCCTTTTAAAATTATATAAATCAACACTTTATGTTATAAAAGACCTACAATATAAAAAACTTACAGTTATAAAAAGACCTAATAAGAATTGATTTTTATAGTGCTTTTAATTAGGAAATATTGTTAAAACAATAATTATTGACATGATAGTGATAAAATACACAATATAAACTATCACCAGCCAGCAGATCAGTTTATCTGGAATAAGACAGATTTGAGTGAATACTCACAGAAAAATACAGAAGATGAGATAGAATATAAAATAAAAAAATGCCATCTAAATTGATAAACAAAAGTTTATAATATTAACGTGTGATCAATTGTTTTATAGTATATTGTTAATTCAATAAATGTTCATTGAAATTTGATTAAATTTGATGAAATGTCACAAAAGTCTCATTTTGAATGAGTTTCAGTATTGTAAACAAGAAATTTCTGGATATTCTGTTTGTGATTATGTAAATTTGGGCAAAGAGCAAAATTGTAATGCTATTGGTATCCTAATATCATTCTCTTTATAATACTTAATTAGTATTATAAAATGTAGCCCTAGATAAAAGAAAGACACAAGTTACATTATGTATGCTCATAACAGAGTAAATACTTGTATGGCAGTATTTTGTTCCTGTCAAATTGTTGCTCTGGGTTTTTTTTTTTTTTTTGTACTTTTTTTATTTGGTTTTTGGGCCTCACCCGGTTACACTCAGGAGTTACTCCTGGCTGTGCGCTCAGAAATCACTCCTGGCTTGGGGGACCGTATGGGGATACCAGGTGATCAAACCACGGTTGGTCCTAGGTTAGCGCATGCAAGGCAGACGCCCTACTGCTTGTGCTACTGCTCGGGTCCATGTAATAAGTTATCTATTCCTATCTTCACATTTTTTCTTATGTTTTTTGGGGGTAGTCATACCCAGCGACACTCAGGGGTTACTCCTGGCTCTGCTCAGAATTTGACCCCGGCAGGCTCAGGAAACCAGATAGGATGCTGGGAATCGAGCCACAGTTGGTTCTGGGTCCAAGTTGGTGCAAAGCAAACACCCTATCACTCTTCAGCACCTGGTCGCTCTGTTTTAATTGAGATAGAGCAAAGGATTCAGAAATCTTCAAACATTCTTATATTTTTTTCCCCTCCTGCATGTTTTCAATAGGAATGTTTAAGGGTTTTGCCAGATGTTCAAATGATGAAGTTCCATAATACTGTCCGTTAAAATGTCAAGCAACTATGAAAACAGGTCATGAAACTGAGATACAGGGTAACTCTCTGCAGACAATAAGGTCATCCTCGTTTATTTTCTTATCACAGGAGTGCTAAGAGAATTGACTCCCACAAAGTGAAAAGGAGATTCTGGTGAGCAGTGAATTTTAGCAATTATTGCTTCATATCATTTCTACCTTTTGTGATAAGTTATAAGCATATCAAACTTTTTAATATATATATTTTATTTAAACACCTTGATTACATTCATGATTGTGTTTGGGTTATAGTCATGTAAGGAACACCACCCATCACCAGTGCAACATTCCTATTACCAATGTCCCAAATATCCCTCCTCCCTACCCTATCACCGCCTGTACTCTAGATAGGCTTTCTATTTTCCTCATACACTCTCATTGTTAGGATAGTTCACAATGTAGTTATTTCTCTAACTAAACTCATCCCTGTTTTTGGTGAGCTTCATGAGGTGAGCTATTACTTCCAGCTCTTTTCCTTTTGTGTCTGAAAGTTGTTATTGCAAGAATGTCTTTCATTTTTCTTAAAACCCATAGATGAGTGAGACCATTCTGCACCTTTCTCTCTCTCTCTCTCTCTCTCTCTCACTCTCTCTCTCTCTCTCTCTCTGACTTATTTCACTCAGCATAGTAGATTCCATGTACATCCATATATAGGAAAATTTCATGACTTCATCTGTCCTGAAAGCTGCATAATATTTCATTGTGTATATGTACCACAGTTTCTTTAGCCATTCGTCTTTTGAGGGGCATCTTGGTTGTTTCCAGAGTCTTGCTATGGTAAATAGTGCTGCAATGAATATAGGTGTAAGGAAGGGATTTTTGTATTGTATTTTTGTGTTCCTAGTTTATATTCCTAGGAAGTACTCCAGAAAACCTATAGTAAAAGAAACAGTTAAGGTTGATGACACCAACTTGTTTCTAACTTAGTTGTAATTTTGCTTCACTCTGCTAACTTTATCAGAAACCTATTCTGAGAAACATATTTTGCTATTTGAACTTGGCTATCCTGGGAAAATTTACCCTGAAATATGTCAACAGAAAAATAAGTAGATGTGTATGTATGTAAGTGGAGAGGTAGAAGAGAAAAGGAAAAGTGCTTCACAGACAGGATGACATTATATTCAATTATATTAATAAATTTTACCCGATTTCTCAATGTTTTTTAAACAATTATTTCTGAGTTGGTTTTTTTTATTTTTTGCTTTATTTGGTGATCACAGTAAAATTCCACTAATGGGCATAGGTATTATTATCACTAGTTTAGAGATGAAAAAATTGTTAACATAGCCAAGACAAAAGAGAGCTTCCCTGAAATGACTACTATGAAGAAGCTTTTGAAATTACATTCTGTGAATTTTCATTTAATGAAACATCTATTTAGTTCAATTCATCAATTAACACTGCTTCTAGTTATTTATTTAAATCATGACAATTCATTTTAAATGGAACCAAGAGAGACTCTATTTTTCCTCCAAATGTATCTTTTTGAATCATTAAAGCAATTTTGCATAATGGTTGCATTTAGGTATTAGCAAGCTGTCACATTCTTATTTTTTCCAAATTGAAAAGTATTTATGATGAATTCAATGCTTACAGTAACTTAGAAGGTCCCTAATAGTGCAGCGACACCACTAGTTTACATAATTGATAGGAATTTATTTCTGGATTATTTCAAGTTAGTAGAGTCTATCTTTGTATTCTTTCAGCAACATATGATGACATATTTGGTTATGAATGCCTATGTGTGACTTTCTGTGTGTGCCTAAGAAAGTGTATTTATGTACTTAAAAATATGTCACTACCAGAATCCTGATCAGCAGAAGGAGTTAATGAAATGATTTAGAATAGCTCTCAAGGAAATAGCAATATATTTTAGTAAAATTGTCCTGCATTTTAATTTTGAGTTTTATTAGTAGAACTCAGTCGGGTCCCCAAATAGTAGAAGCTAATAATTCTACTGAGAAACATTGCAACAGAATTAGATTATTATCATATTGATGATCTAGTTTGTAGTCATTACTCCAATCTTATAAAGAACCCCCAGATTAAAACAATAAAAAAAACCCTAAACACCTGGTAACTAAAGACAATCCAATCCTCTAGTTGTCAGGCTACATTACTTCTTGTCTCAGCGTCCCTATATTGTAGTTATATTTGTGGGAGAGAAAAATGCACCTCTCACAGTCAAGGGCATGCTCAATCTAGAAAAGTAACATGAGGTTTAAAATATATTAAAGGGCCCCAGTTTTCCTTTATTAAAGAGTGTAGCATGCTATATCTTGTTACATCTCCTGGACAAATCTGAGGACTGCAGAGGAGCTGAGTGGGAAACCTATAACCTCCTGAAAGAATCATTTCCCTGATATTGGCAGGCACCATCTCAAGTTCCCTTGTCTCCATTGATGTTGTTCCCCTTTGGGAATTGTCTCAGAAGTATGTTCAAAAGAAGAAATGAGCTATGCACAATGCATTGAAATACTGTGTGCTACTCTATAGAGATGTGTGGGGGTTATTTTCCTTATAATATAATATTAGTTTTATGTTGTTCTCTCTACACACTAGTCCTATGCATAGTTTGCAGCACCACCTTTCATTTATTTTGAACAACAATTTCTATGAAATTTGAATTAAACTCATTAAAAATTCTGTCACAAGGCTTTAAGTCTATGGTCCATTTATATAGATAATAATTTTTTCTTATTTTGAATACAAAGCTTATTAGCATACTACCAAGTTTCAGTTAAAAAAAAAAAGAGACATAGAATATGAGTGTGGTTATGTGTGTGTTTTTGTACATACTACTGACATGCATTTAGTCTTAAAAACAACGAAGGCACCATTTAATATATTCATACAACATTTTATTTGCTTTATTTTATTTTTATTTTATTTGTTTTATTGCTTTCAATGTTTTATTTTAACGTATCAATAAGTTTATTTCTGCTATGGACTTAAGATGAGGTATTTCCATGTTTTCTAGAAAGAGAAATTATAGTATTGGTCTTACTCCCTTGATGTGCCCTTGATTCCAGCCTGGAGATTGGATTGGCCAGAAACCCAGTGGCAACTGAGAAAGCTATATATTTAAGGGACACAATTTAAAGCACATAATGGTTGGCTTCAGGCATCAATGAAAATAAATTTCCCAAATGGCGATCAAAAGTCAGTATAATTGAAAGATAGGAAATATCAGAAAGCAGTGGACATCTATAAATATAGATAATATTTTACTATATACTTATGGTTATACTGGAGAAAATATAAATATATATCATCAGTGAAAATTCAATTTTCTCTCTATGGTATAGTTTTGATTTTGAATTTATATCTCAGAATAGAATATAAAGAATTAAAAAGTAAATATTCTTCCATCTCAATTAGGCATAACTTTGATTAGACACTCATATGCTTTATTAAAAAAAAACAAACACATTGTAAACTTTTACTTTTTGATCTTACAGTTCAAAAATACATTCAAAAATACATGGGCAAACTTCAAAAAGTGTTACCATAATTAATACTATTTATGGCTAAGAAAAGTGAAATAACTACAGATATATAATTGTATATATATGAGGCCTTAGCTAATAATATCTTTAGAAACAACATCTCCAAATTCTATTTACTAGAAGATTTGTTAAACCTGTGTGAAAAAAAGATATTTCATAATCTAAACAAGGCTTGTGTAGTGAAATTCAAACTTCAATATACTTATTTACTTCTTTAAGTTGCTTCTCTTTTTCCTTCAAGAATCTATACCAAGAAAGGTGTTTGATAGACCAAGGTCATGAACTCCCTAGGAAGCATTTTGAAGGATGTGAAAGAGGATAAATTGCTTCCCTTTCCTGCCCCCTCCAAAGCATTCCCATGTTTTAGCCCTGGAAATGCATATGGAAACAATTGCTCCTGGCCCATTTCCTCTGCCCTCCAGGTGGCTGTGGCCTTTCTGTGTCTGGAATATTAACCATACTGCTCAGCATGGGGTCAAGGGTTAGCTCAGCTAACCCTGAATGTCCAATGTATCTAAACCCTTCCTAGTCAAGAGAAGGGAGTATATCTACATTCTTTGCATTCTATTATTTTAATGGAGATTCTGAACCTTATTTATCAAATAAGAAACTTAACAAAATTAAAAAAGTAAAATATTTACAGTAACTGTTCAAGGAAATAACAATTTAAATAATAAAAGGATTAGATTAGAATTCAGATATCTTGATTCTAAGCTGAGGCTCCTCTTGACCATGATAGTATTGTCATTCTTATTCATAACAAAAAGTAGTAACAAAAGGCCAATTCATATTTAAATAATGTTTTCCTCATGATTAAATTGAAGCTATGAATTTGGGACATAAGGACTACAGAGAGATCACTGACTATAACAAGTCTTATTTCATAGTATCACATCAATGGTGCATGTTATCAGATCACTTTTACACAGGTTTACTCATAAACCTGTTTAGGATATTTTGAACAAGCTACTTTTGAAAAGCTATTAATTTTTTTAGATTTTTATGCTGCCTTACTGGAAAGGAGGGGACTATATGCAGCCCATAGTTTGAAATTTTACCTCCTGCAGAGAAGAGAATACAAGTTTTTGAGGTTTTCAGCAAATTTTCTATTCTTTATTTCTTTTATTTAACCAACCATTTATGTCAGACTAAACTCATTTATTTACTACTATTGGTTAGAATCAAATAGTATTTCCTTTTCTTTTTTTTTTTTTTTTCTATTGGACACTGGACACTCTTTTGATTAATCTAGCTAAGGAAAATTAGTTCTACTGTGTCAGAGTCGAATATCTGGGTCTATCAGCTGGCCATATTAGCTAGGAAAAAAGTAAATAGATGTGTGTTTACAAACTTGTCTTTTAACCTAATATATATAAGTATCTCTTATTAGTTTTGTATGAATACACTTATATCTACATCAAGATATAAGTTAATGTTGATACATCCAATTCCATTTCAATAGTAAATGAACCATTCTAGTCTTCCTCTTTTGTTTTTCTGTAATTTCTCAGTCCAACAATAAGAAAAATAAACTTATCAAGTTGGAGAAATAGTACAATGTGTAGAGTGCTTATCTTACATTTGACCAATGTAAAGTTCCATCCCAACATTTCATTTGGACTTCTGAGTAGTGCCATGAGTAATTCCTGATGGCAGATTCAGAAGTAACTGCTGAGTATCACTGAGTGTGGCCCCCCCAAAACAAACCACCATCAAAAGAAAAACCTGACAAACCAACAAAAGCAGAGCAATAGCAGAGGATAGAGCATTTACTTTGCACACGGCCACCTGGGTTCATTCCACGGTGTCCTACATGGTCCCCTCAGCATGACAGGAGTAATTTCTGAGTGCAGAACCAGAGTAACCCCCGAGCATTGGTAGATGTGACACTAATCTCCCCCACAAAAAAACCTTTACTTAATTTACTTAACTGTTCAATTTCAATATATATTACACTCCTTTCAGAACTGTTAATGTGTGCTTCTATAAAAATGTATAATGTTAATATGTTAACTAAAGTTATCATCATAATTTTCTGAATGCCTAGAGACTTTAATATTGTGGTCTTTACCCATTTCTAAATTTAGTTATTGCATCACCTCTTTAATCTTAAGTGTTAGAATGCATTATAAATTTGTAATACAGATACTTCTTCTTGTGACAAACATTCAGTGTTGACACATTCTTATTTTCTCTTTACATGCACTATGAATAAGACAATACTAAAAGAAATAAAATAGATACAAATAGAAAAAATATGGGGCAAAGAAAGAGTACAGTATGTAGAGTGCTTGCCTTGCATGAAACTCTCTTCGGTTTAACCCCCAGCACTCTGGTCTCCCAAGCACTGAAAAGAGTAATGTCTTTTAAAGAGCTAGAAGTATGTTTGGAGTATTGTTGTGTACAATCCAAAAGCCAAGCAAGCTAAAGCAAAACAAAACCAAACCCAAAAAAGGCACACTGTGGAATATAGAGGGAAAATCAAAATAAATAGGCAGTGCTAAATATTATAAATGATTGACCTTTAGTACAAAAATAGATCATTGTGGAAAGGACAGGAGAGTGAAAATTATTTGACCTGAGGTGCTATTAGGCCAGTGGTGGGGAATTAGGGGAATTTTGGTGGTGTTTAGTACACAAAACTTTTTACACTAATATCCTAAACTTTAACACTATTGTAATCATTTTATGTAAGCTATAAAAATATTTTAATTGGGGGCCTGTGAGGTGGCACTGGAGGTAAGGTATCTGCCTTGCAAGCGCTAGCCAAGGAAGGACCACGGTTCGATCCCCTGGCGTCCCATATGGTCCTCCCAAGCCAGGAGCAATTTCTGAGCGCTTAGCCAGGAGTAACCCCTGAGCATCAAACGGGTGTGGCCTGAAAAAAAAATTTTTAATTGCCTTGTTTTATTTAAAAACTTACACCTAAGTTTCCTGGATCTATTTTCTTGGCTTAAGTGCTCATTTATTTTGTGTTCAATATATATATATATATGTATGTATGTATAATTTCATATATGAATATTCCATACCCTATCCATTCACCTACCAAAGAATTTTTTGATTGCTTTAATAATGTGTGTAATTGTTTTCTGTTTTTGAGAAATCTTCAGTTCTACGACATTTCCGAATCTTTGACTGCTGCAAACCATTTTTTCAGACTTCACAAGACTATGTTGCTGACTGAAGTTATGATCCAGAATTTATATACTCATCAGGCAATTTCTTAAGACTTATAAGGGATATATATCTCCTTTGAATACTTCTTACGTGTATTTTACTTAATGTATATTTTTTATTGTATATTTTATTATGTCATTACAGCTCTTATCCTTTTACTTTAGATTTGCTAATAGAAAAATTTTTTAGAAGATAGTATAGATCGTACCCTTGCAACTTTGTGTTATTTATAGAACGAGGTTATTGGAATTGTTCAGATTTTTTCCACCTGAGGCCCCAATAGTATTTTGTGGCACAATTCTTCTGTGGCACAATTCTTTTCATCTGTGCACATTAAAATAAAAAAAATTAGATACTGAGAGGAATTATCTATTAGGGATGAGAACTCAATAATTTTTGATTACAGAGGTTCTTTCACTCTGATCATTTATCATAGTGACTTGACTTAGGTTTTAGTGATTCTCAACATCAAAAAAAAGTTCTGGAGTTAGTTGGGAGATACTCCCTCCCATTAGGACACACCTACAGAGGATGAGAAGTCCAAAGCCAACTTTTGTCTCATCATATTGACCCGACCTTTGCATCATTACATTAGCCAAGCCTGGCTATCCCTGACATGTTAAGGAAGCCATAAAGGCAGATGAATGTACTACTGAGTCTGTGTTTTGGATGTATAGCTATACCATTCTTCCACAAACCCAATATAATCAAAGCCCAGATATCTGTTACCCCATTACATATATTCCTTTCTCACCTTCTTCTCTTGTTTTTATTCCCTTCATCCCTTAAGTGACTTAAGAAAGAGATATAAGATTTTTTTTTTTTTTTGGTTTTTGGGTTACACCTGGCAGTGCTCAGGGGTTATTCCTGGCTCCAGGCTCAGAAATTGCTCCTGGCAGGCAAAGGGGACCATATGAGGCGCCGGGATTTGAACCGATGACCTCCTGCATGAAAGGCAAACGCCTTACCTCCATGCTATCTCTCCGGCCCCGAGATATAAGATTTTTAAAATCATTATTTAAGCACCATAATTACAAGCATGATTGTAGTTGGGTTTCAGTCATACACAGAACACCCCCTTCACCAGTGCAACATTCTCACCACCATTGCCCCCCCCCCCCGATCTCCATCCTCCCCTTCCCCTGCCTATATTCGAGAAAGACATTCTACTTCTCTCGTTCATTAACATTGTCATGCTAGTTGTTAGTGTAGTTATTTCCCTAACAGCATTCACCACTTTTTGTGGTGAGCTTCATATTGTGAGCTGGTTTTTCTGGCCCTTAACTCTATTGTAAAGAGATATAAATTTAGCGATAAGAAGTCATGAGTGTACTGGACATGTAGCTAAAAGCTGGCAATCTTGGGAGGAGAGGGCAGGCCAAACTCCTGCGCTATCGAATTATACCTGCAGTAGCCATCACCAATAATCACTATGCTTTGATTATGGCCCTGCTTCACCACGCATCTATAAGTCTCTTCAGAGACACCAATTTGACCAAATGCCAGGTGTGCTTGTATTTGAACTGATATAACTAGGACTATTTTGGAGCATGTGTGGACATTCTCCTACTTCTGGGAGAACTCACTGCTGAGAACATGCCTCACAAAAGATACAGTAGCATCAATTGTGCTTTGAATTCCTGGATGTGTGGCCACAAATGTGGCATGCAACTACTTCATTTGTTTAATTCTGTCATCCCCACAGGAACACAACCATTTAGAAGCCAATGTGTAGCTGAGATCACCTAATCTTCAGAAACAAATAAAATAGCATAATGGCCAGCTAGCAACAAGAACTTACTAAACCTTCTACCAGTGTCTTAAAGACCTCATTGGAGATATAATAATCTTCACAAATTTTCTTGTCACTGCACTTCACTTTTTTATACTCTTCCTTTTTATTATTTATTATTTATATATTATTAATATATTTGTTCTCAGTTATATGAAAACAAATGTATTATCATCTATGTTACTATGCTATTCTTATATAAGTAAATGTTTAAATAGGAGATTTTTATTAAAGTTTGCAAGATCTTGTTTTGTAAATAAGAACTATGATCCCCAAAGACACAATTTTTAAGCATTTCTGATTTATAATTAAATAAGTTTTTTTTTTACAGTAGGCCTAAAATTCATGGGATTTGAAGTTGACTTTTTAAAATAAATTGTAAATTTTACTTATCTTCAAATCACATTCTAAGACTTAGGTTCTGTTTTAGTATTACAAGACTGTTGTGACATGTTTCATGTTTCATGGACACCAGCATATTTTATATACATGAGCCTATGTATGAGTAGTTATTGTATTGTGAGCACAGAAATGTTACTCACTGGTGCTATCTGCATTTAGGAATACCATTAAAATATCCTCTTCTGCATTTTTTCCTAGGAAATAGGGCTCACTTCAAACTTTAATTGGAAAATAGATGAAAATGAATGCTATTTTAAACTATATGATTATAGTTCAAAGCATTAAAAGTCCACATCTGGGTGACAGATTTCCAACAACCTGTTTTAATCAGTATCTCTCAAGTGACTTTATTCTGGGAAATAAGTATAATTGTTTTAGAGAAACACCTGATTCTACCTAATGAGTTTCCCCCTAAAGGGTCTCATTTTCGCATCTTAAAAAATCTCAGGCTTTCATACAAAAATTTCAAATGTTTTGGAAGTTAACTTCCCAATTCTATCTTCCTAAAGAATTTAAAAAGCCTAAAATGAAAGGGTCACTGTTATAACAGAATACAGAGTTTATGCAAACAAGGAAAAGAATATTTTTAAAAGATAAGTGCAAGAATATGTTAGTGTTTTACAAAAAAAGGAGTTGCTGTTTAATAGATTTAATAATTAGAAAACTGTTGCTTGGGGATAGAGCAATAGCACAGCCAGTAGGATATTTGGCTTGAAAACAGCAGACCTGGTTCGATCTCTGGCATTGCATATGGTTTCCTCCAGCCTGTCAGGAGTAATTTCTGAACGTATAGCCAGGAGTAACCATTGAACACTGCTGGGTGTGACCCAAAACCAAAAAAGAAAGATAAAAAAATGAAAGAAAGAAAGAAGGAAGGAAGGAAGGAAGGAAGGAAGGAAGGAAGGAAGGAAGGAAGGAAGGAAGGAAGGAAGGAAGGAAGGAAGGAAGGAAGGAAGGAAGGAAGGAAGGAAGGAAGGGAAAGAAAGAAAGAAAGAAAGAAAGAAAGAAAGAAAGAAAGAAAGAAAGAAAGAAAGAAAGAAAGAAAGAAAGAAAGAAAGAAAGAAAGGAAAGAAGGAAGGAAGGAAGGAAGGAAGGAAGGAAGAAAGAAAGAAAGAAAGAAAGAAAGAAAGAAAGAAAGAAAGAAAGAAAGAAAGAAAGAAAGAAAGAAAGAAAGAAAGAAAGAAAGAAAGAAAGAAAGAAGGAAAGAAGGAAAGAAGGAAAGAAGGAAAGAATGAAAGAAGGAAGGAAGGAAGGAAGGAAGAAAGGAAGAAAGAAAGAAAGAAAGAAAGAAAGAAAGAAAGAAAGAAAGAAAGAAAGAAAGAAAGAAAGAAAGAAAGAAAGAAAGAAAGAAAGAAAGAAAGAAAGAAAGAAAGAAAGAAGAAATAGAAAGAGGAAAGAAAAGTGCAGAGTGGATAGAACAATGGAAGGTTCAGGAGCAAGAAAGAAAGTTGATTATGTTTCCTAAAGAGATGATAATGGTGAAGGTACTGGTTTTGGCAAGGACTAAGGCAGGCCAGCCCTAAATTTGGAAAAAAAGCCAGGATGAAAGAAAATGTACAAAGATGGTGGGAATTAAGGTGAAGAGTAAATGAGAAGTGGATAGAAGCCACATGCGATGGCCTAGTAATTTTCTTGCTATAAAAATTCTCTTAATGAGGGGCCGTGAAGGTGGCGCTAGAGGTAAGGTGTCTGCCTTACAAGCGTTAGCCAAGGAATGGACTGCGGTTCGATCCCCCGGCGTCCCATATGGTCCTCCCAAGCCAGGGGCGATTTCTGAGCACATAGCCAGGAGTAACCCCTGAGCGTCAAACGGGTGTGGCCCAAAAACCAAAAAAAAAAAAAAAAATTTTTTCTTAATGAAATAGGGTGATAACTTTAAGGACAGGAGTGTATGCTCCTGAGAACCAACAGGAGTGGCCTAGTGGCTCCTATTATATTTAGCTTTGGAAAGCATCACTTCATTGACTTAAGCTAGAGCAGTTGATTGAGTATTGCTGTGGCCTCTGTACTCCAGAGGGAAAATCCTATTTTCCCCCCAAAATAAAAAAGTTCTAATATAATAGATAAAGATAATAAAACCTTTGGAATGTCTTCATTCCCTCAATCTGTCCTACAGAGGGCTAAAATGATCTCAGATTCTTGATTAAAAATCATACCCTAGTGACATTTAATAGAAGATGGCACACACACAGAGACCTTTATGACAAAAATCAAAGCTTTTAGGTTAAGGAAACTTTCAATACTAGACATTCCTGTGCAGACCTAAAGTCTCACATTGAGGAGAGACCACTTATAAAGTCACTGGTTAATTATATTCTCTGCACCTCGTCCTTCTATATTTGTGCGAAACCTTGACATGATGCTTAGTTATAGTGTGTGAATTTGTCTATCAGGGCATGCTGCAGTGTTTCTAAAGAGTGCCTTAGATCTGTAACATTTGTTTTGTTTTGTTTTTGAGCTAAACTTTGCAATGTTCAGGGGTTACTCCTGGTTCTGTGCTCAGAAATCACTTCTGGCATATTCAGGGGACCATATGGGATTCTGGGAATTGAACCCAGGTTGACCATGTGCAAGCCAAATGCCCTACCCACTGTGCTATCATTCCTGCCCCCTAAAATTTTATTCTTTAGTCAAGAAAGATTTAGTATACTCCCACACCAGTTTTGTACTTTTCACCATGTTTCTTTTTCTTCTTCTTCTTCTTCTTTTTTTTTTTTGCCTTTGACCTATGTTCTTTAATCAGGGATGTGATGTTATAAATATATAATTTTTCTGTAAGTCTATAAGTGGGTTCTGAATTATAGGCTTATTAACCCTCTTTTATATATCTCAGGGAAATAATAGAATTCTAGTAGAAAACATTGCCCTTGGATACGTTAGAACAATTATGACCTTGGAGAAAATAAAGTAGCTTTTCCCTGGAAATGGTTTCTGTCACTGATATCTTAAAGATATTTTATCTGAGCAGAAATGAAGGGTCACTACAAACTTCAGAATGTACATCCTAATAGTCACTGAAATGCAAGACTAGAAGATTACTGGGTTCATAACCCAGTTAGGATGAAAGATAATATAAAAGATAATAGATTTCCAAATCTGACAATGGAGAAAACATTGGTCAGAGATATTAAATTCCTGAAGCTGAAAATAAAGAAATAATGGTCAGAGCCTAAGAGGCAGAAAGAATAATACAACTATGTTTATTTTTGTTATCAAGATAATTGATATTAGAAAGAATATATGGATTTATATGGATTTAATGTCCCCTTTATTTTGAGCAAAGGGAAAGAAAAATAAATAGGATCCTCCAATTTCATCTGAAAAACATTTTTTTTTGAATTTGAACTCCATAGAAGAGGAACATAGAGGGTACTTACCAGGAGCATGGAAAAGAGAGGCGGCAATTGATTTTAAAAAAACTGTCCTACTTCTATAAAAAAAAAAAAAAACAGAGTCCTTGAATCCCATTGGACAATTCTTCTATTGAAATTGTTATTTAGCCCACACTAGAAAAATTATATATACTTTTCCTATTAGGTTTGACTTCTTAACTCTTTACAAATTGAACCAAATTCAGCTTAAGTCATTTTTTCCAAAGGACCTTATTTTTTACAATTTATCCATTAACTTAGCAAATGATTTTCTTGCTACTATTTTCCCTTCACAAGATTTTTCCCTCACTACAATTTTGAAGTGAACAATTAATATACAGCAAACTAAATGTGGAGTGTATTTTTCACTTATCCATAGAAAAGATTTTGCTCTTGGTTTTGTAGAATATGTATGTGTTGTTTTCATTTTATAGGCTTTATTATTTTTACACTCTTTAGAATTTTATTGTATAAAATTGTAAATGCTAAGGTACTACCACTGTTTATTAATTTTTATGTGAATATTCATAATCTCATTGTCAAAGTTTATAAAATAAAGAAAAATTTAGAGATTCCAATGTTTTTTATTATTTTTATTATTTATTTTATTTATACTTCATTTAAAAACTATGACAAGTAAAATGGTTTTAGTAGTGTTAAACAGTTATTGTATTGATGTAGAAGGTTTTTGCATCACCACCAAAGTGTCCAAAACCCTCCACCACTGTCCATATGCCAATTCTAGCCCAACTCTTCCTCCCCCCCTTCAAATTACCTGCTTGGGGTGATCTGCGTTTTGTAAACCAATGCTGAGGTTTGACTTCATTTATAATACATAGTCCCTTGTTCTTTCTCTATGCCACAGATGAATGAAATCATATGGCATTTGTATGCTCTTTATTTTTTTTTTAAATTAATATATAAAATCTTTAGTTAAGCACCATGATTACAAGCATAATTGTAGCTGGGTTTCAGTCATACACAATACCCTCCTTTACCAGTGCAACATTCCCACCTCCAAAGCCCCTCTCCTCCCCAACTCCTGCCTATATTCAAGACAGGCATTCTACTTCTCTCATTCTTTAACATTGTCATGCTAGTTGTTAGTGTAGTTATTTTTTTTGAAGTGTAGTTATTTTTTAAGATACTGTGATTTACAAATTTTTTCAGCCTTGAGTTAAGACAAATTATATTCTAGCCCCAGTTCTACCAACAGTACCAATTTTCTTCCACTGTTAGTTATTTTTGGAGGGTCACAAAAATATTCTTTATTTACCAATAAATAAATAACCAATTGTAGATAAGAAAGAACAGAATAATCCAGGATCTGTTTTCTTGAACAATGTTTTCTTCCAGCAATAGCATAAGTGCCCTTGAAATTAAACTGAATTGGGACCAACAACTTTTGTTGTGGTTATTGTTGCAGTCAGGGGTTATACATGTTGTGACACCAGTTGTCATACATTTGATTGCAGTGTTTGAGTCCTTGATTATGGTATATCTGAAGTCACACTTGTGATTCTGGGAATCACTGCCAGCAGTCCCAGGGACTGTATTCATTGATGTGAGTGGTGCCAGAGATCACTTAGGCAAGGCAGGCACTCCACCACTGAGCCATATCCCTGATCCTGGAAACAATGACTTTCCCATGCTGTGCTACAAGGCCCTCTAAATGAGATTATTATACCCAGAAGCAATGTTTAACACTTCAGACAGCATCATATTTTACTACTTAGAATTAGACTTATTCATAACTTTGTGGACAGTGTTTTAGATACAGCCCAGGGGCACACATTTTACTAATTTATCAGAGATGGTAGGATGCCTAGACATGAAATCCTTAGAATTTTACCCTCAAATCTTTAGACATGAGGTTGTAATAGGCTGAAATACTTGTCTTTTCTAGATCCCATGAACTCTGAAAATGTAATGTTGTAAAGCTGATTTGTTCATTGATATCTTCCAGATGTTATGGTTTTCATGGTTTTTTTTGGATTGATGAGTTAATTACTGTTTTAATAAAAACTCTCCACTGTGTGACTGCTCATGGCATTTCACCTTTCATCCAGGGCTACAGGACAAACAAACAAACAAAACTAAAGAATAAAAGTAAAAAATTCTCAATGGTAACTCATTCCTTTAAATAAAAGGACCTTTTAGTTTCACTATAAATAAATTATATAAATAGAAGGTCTAGCTCATTGAATTATTTTAAGGCAAACACTTCAGGCAAATAAACTATTTTTTGGGGAACTTGTTTCCTCTCCAAATCTCCCTGTCTTTAGAGATAAATGTTATCCTGATATTAAGAGACAATCTTCATTGTTATTTTTCTTCAGTCACCACCTGGATAGGAATCATGAAGGTTACAGTTTAATTTAGTTTGTTTTCATGAGAAATATCCAAATAATATGCTTTGTCTTGTTTTCCTTTTGACAATCATTATGATTGCAAGATGTTTCCATGTTCTTTGTAGACTCAGTTACTTAATTTATATATCAATATTCAGTCGATTTCCCACCAAATACATTGTTTATGGACAAGAGTTGATTCCAGATTTGAGCTATTAAGAATAATATCGCTGTGATTTTTCAGTATAAACATCTGGTACACATATATTGGTGTATTTAGAAGTGGAATTTCTAGATCATAGAAAAAAATATATCTTCTACATTAGAACTTTGCTTATATCAAGTTTTTCTGGAAATAACATTGTATCATTGTTTCTTTTACGTTTTGGTTTTTTGGACCACACCCAGAAGCGCTTGGGTTATTCCTGGCTCTGTGCTCAGAAATTTCTCCCCAGCCTGCCAGGGGACCGACCATATGGGATGCCTGGAATTGAACCCAGTTAGTCATGCTCTACCTCTGTGCTATTGCTCTGTTCCCTCTAACACTGTTTCTACTGGATGTAAATCTTTATTAAATTTGAGGATTATCAGGCACATGAAAAAAAAGCTTAACATCACTAATTATCAGGGAGATGCAAATCAAAACAAGGAGGTACCATCTCACTCCACAGAGGCTGACAAACATTACAAAGAACAATAACAATCAGTGCTGGGGGGATGTGGCGAGAAAAGTCCTGTCATTCATTGCTGGTGGGAATGCCATCTAGTCTAGCCTTTATGGAAAACTATATGGAAATTTCTCAAAAAAACTGGAAATTGAGCTCCCATATGACCAGCAATACCACTCCTAGGGATATTCCCTAGGATCACAAAAACACAATACAAAAATGCCCTTTTCATGCCTTTGTTCATTGCAGCTCTATTTACAATATTCAGAATCTGGATACAACCCAAATGCCCAACAATAGATGAATGGCTAAAGATATTGTGGTACATATAACACAATGGAATACTATGCACTATCAGAAAAAATAAAGTTATAAAATTTTCCTATATATGGATTGACATGGAGACTATTATGCTGAGTGAAATAAGTCAAAGGGAAAGAGAAAGATACAGAATAGTCTCACTCATTTGTGGGATTTAAAAAAAATAAAAGATAGTATGGCATTATACCCAGAAACAATAGAGGTGAAGTTTGAAAGGGCCAGCCCATGATATGAATCTTAACACAAAAATTGGTGAGCGCAGTTAGAAAAATATCTACACCAACAATTATCTTGATAATTGTAGTGAGTGAGAAATAGAGTGCTTGTCTTGAAGACAGGCAGTGGGTGGGGAAGGAATGAGATGTAGGCATTGGTGGTAGAAAGGTTTTGCTGTTGAAGGGGAGTGTACCTTTTAATGACTAAAACCCAGGTACAAACATGTTTGTAATCATGGTGCTTAAATAAATATATTAATAAAATTATTGAGGATTGTCAGTTTTTAATTTAGGAATATTGATGGGCTCCTCATCGTGAATGTAATTTGCCTTAATTTTATATAGTTACTGATCTTTTGGATACCTTTTTTACTTAGGAGGCTGATCAATATTTTGCTAATTTTCTTGTGAGTTCCTGTTTCTAGTTGGTCTTCATAAACTACTTTCTATTATGAGTAGAAGTCATTGATCACTTATGCATTTAAAAATTATGTTTTTATATAAATTTATAATTTTTATAAAATGAATTATTTTTTCCTTTTTACTTCTCTTAAAGGTATCTTTTGAAAGAGTTTTCTTCAATTACTCACTTACAAGGCTTTTACAGAGTATATATAATACCCCCTTCTTTCTCTGTAAGTTACTTATTCTAAAATTTAAGAATTCAAAGAATTGATATAACAAGAAGAAAATAAAATTAAAATTAGTGAAAATTTTTATTCGATTTTTATAATTATGCTTGTAATATTTTTATTTTAAAAGTAAAAATTATCATTAGTAAAAATGGGATAAAGTTACAATAAAGAACATTTTACTACCTTATTTTGGCAATGTTTTCCTGTTATTATTGTATCCACTGACTCAATATTATATGATAAAGCCAGCATCTTACTTGACTTTATTTATATGTTTCTCTATCAAAATTACTAAAAAAATGAAAAGAAAAGAAAAGCAGTGAGGGAAAGAAAAGTAAAGAGGAAAAGAGAAGAGGAAAGGAAAGATTAGATTAACCATTATTTTTCAATAATTATAATGTATACCTAACTTGCTGCATACTGATATATTTTATGTAAATATGTCTATTAACTGTGAAATTTTAAAAAATGGAATAAATTAACAAAATAAAATGTCATGTCTGTACTATCAATAATAATAACTGTAATTGCATCATTTTAGGTATTCATCCATTGTCTTTCATCCATTGCTGGAAATTAGCATTAGAAGATTATATAGAATATAATTATTACAAACTATAATTAAAGTTTCAAAATCAAACTATTGGA
The DNA here is from genome assembly GCF_024139225.1 of Suncus etruscus. Classification (NCBI taxonomy): domain Eukaryota; kingdom Metazoa; phylum Chordata; class Mammalia; order Eulipotyphla; family Soricidae; genus Suncus; species Suncus etruscus. The sequence continues at coordinate 91,610,958 of NC_064855.1, read as the reverse complement.
TTTTAAATAAAACAATTATTTATAAGAATATATTACAGGGACCGGAGTGGTAGCACAGCAGTAGGGCATTTGCCTTGCATATAGCCAATCCAGAACAGACTGTGATTTGATTACCGGCATCCTATATGGTCCCCTAAGCCAGGAACGATTTCTGAGCACAGAGCCAGGAATAGCTCCTGACTGCAACAGGGTGTGGCGCAAAACAAACAAACATATAAATTCCAATATAAAATGTTATTTTTTAGTTATTTCTTTGTAGCATTTATAATAAAATATCTCCTATAATAGTTTTATAATTAAGATAATTTTACTGGGGCAGAGTGATAGCTGAGTGATAGGGCATTTGCCTTGCACGTGGCTGACCCAGGACAGACCTGGATTCGATCCTAAGCATCCCATATGGTTCCCCAAGCCAGGAGGTATTTCTGAGCACATAGCCAGAAGTAACCCCTGAGCATCACTGGGTGTGGCCCCAAAACAAACAAAAAAGATAATTTTATTTATTCTTTGTTTATTCTATGTTCCTTGTCTTAGTATAATAATTTTTCTATTTGATATGTATTTTCTAATTGTATTCATTGCAAAACCATTTTAATTTTTACTTTAATATCTTCTTTTATTCAGAATTATTATAAATTTATATTTTCTACAATATTGAGATTTTCTAATTATCTTTTTATTGGCTTCAAGTTGTCAATATTGTGGTCTTGTTCAGTTTATTGATGTGGACTGTTATCAATTTTAATAAACAGAAAAATACTTATTTTGTAATTATTAGGCTCAATTTTGTCTTTAGGTCAGTAAGACATTTCTGTTTAGTTAAAAAAAAAAACCTTTACTATCCTTACTAAATTTTAAAGTACACAAACTAATATGTGTGCTGATTTACATTCAAATATAAGTGTGGAGGGTGAACATTTAAAAATCCATTAATAAAGCACTTATTAATGGCAATTAATATTATCATTCGTTCCTTTAATCAACAACAACAACAACAAAAAAAAAAACCCTATGGTTTATTATTATCTGACCTTCAGATGAGGAATCAGAACCCAGAGAAAATAAACTTAGGACCACACAGCTTATAGGAGCCATTAATAAAATAAGGGTCATTTATTTAAAATCTGAAATTCATCCTTTCGCACTATTATGTGCTTGATAAGAATTATGTTTTATGACAAATAAAAACATTAAAAAACTATGAAAGTAGTAATATTCTTATCACAATAAGGTTTGACTTTAAGACATGTCTGTAGTTATAAAATAATGAAAAAAATTAAGGATATAGCATGACATGCTTTCTTGGTATGCAGTAATGAGACCATCTAGATAGAGACTCAATTAGCAAAGGTCACAGACCAAGAAACATTTTTATGGGCATTCTTTCATAAACAGCATAAGTAGAAGTTCTGTCTGTTGTCAACTTTGATCGTGACTAGATATTATATAGGTATTGAATTGCACAGATACTGGGGTGTTTTTTAAGATCAGCAGCATAAATAAATAAGAAAGATTATGTATGTAGGTATATTCTGGAAAAAACTGATATTAATGAAAATAAACCTTTATAGGCAAATCAAGACATATGTACTTTATTTAAAAATCCAAATAGGAAATAATTGTGCAATATTCTTTAAAATCAACACGTTTGTGCATCATAGAATTGTTTAGCAAGCAATTATATGTATAATAGTTGTATTCTACAAGATGTATTAGGAATTTATATGTTTATAGTGCCATTAGTATGAACCATGAATAAATGTTCTTGAAAAGATATCAGATTATGGAGGAATAAATAAAAATAATTTAAAATAATAAAATAGAATGCACAATCCATAGCAGGTAACTATTTAGTTTTTAGTATTTACATAACAAAGACCAATTATTTGTATAACAAGGACAAGTTCATTGTCATAGTCAGGAATTCAAAGCCAATATTCATACTCAGACATCTGAAATGATAGTATGGCATTATTTAGGCACAAAATTCATGTCATAGTTGGTTTTAAAAGTAAATGTGTCCACAGCCGGTAAGGAACATGTATAAAAGCGTCAGTTTAAGGGCAAGAGTGGAATTGAAAAAGACTGTTTTTTATCAAAATCGTATTTGCTTGAACAATTTGAATGCATCCAAATGACTTCAAGGGAAAGACAAGGATTTCTGTAATCTCTCAGAAAGAAGAATGTGATGATTCATATGCCATTATGAGCTGAGACACAACCAGGTGCATGTATTAACATATTATTAAACACTCACAGATGGCTTACATTTTGCTAAGTGTATGGTGAGTAAATCAGCTAACCACATTTATATAATTTGCCAGACAACAGCAACTGTATAAAGCAAGTAATAGTATTGTAATAATTACTGTAATAGCATTAATCTAGCAGAAATATTTTTCCATTTAAGGAAATTAAATGCAGTTGGAGAAAATTGAGAATGTTTTTCATCACTGAGTATGACTGAATCTCTAGTTGTTCTTGCATATAGGCATTTCAGAAACATTTATTATTTTGTATTGAATTTCTTTTCTGTGAGAGCTTGTTGTTCTTAATTGATGTTTTTTTTTTTTTTCCTGTCCAACCTCCACTCAAATGGCACATCACAGTAATTATAGTAATCTCCTGTTTAAGGTCAGTTTTTAAGCCACCATTTTCAAGTACTACCTGTCATATTAAGATCTATTATCACAGTCTAAAATTATTTTTAATGTATTAGCTTATTTATTTTATTTTTTCTATCTTTATTCTTTATTTTGTTTGTTTGTTTGTTTTGGGATATTTGGGCCACACCCGGTGATGCTCAGGGGTTACTCCTGGCTATGCACTCAGAAATCGCTCCTGGCTTGGGGGACCATATGGGATGCCAGGGTTCGAACCATGGTTCGTCCTGGGATAGCCACATGCAAGGCAAAGGCCCTACCACTGCTCCATCGCTCTGACCTTTCTATCTTTATTTTTATTCTTATAGAAGTTTCATGAAGAAAAAAAACTATGCATAACATTCAGTAGTATATTCTAGGCTAAGAGTTTCTGTCACATAATATAGATGCTCAATAAACATGTCAAATGAATAAAGGACATTTAGTTGATATTTTAATTGACCCAATTTTACCTTTCATATTTTGTTTTATTATTACATTTCCCTAGAGTTCTGTATGGGATTGAATCTGAGTTAGCTAGTGGAAGGCAATTTTCTTATTTACTGTACTCCTTCTCCAACACTAAACTTTTATATATTTAACATTTCCTAATCAAATGTTACTGTTTCTTAACAAAAATATTGTTTTGTGCATTAAAACAAGTATTTAAGTTTATTTTTATTTTTTATTTTATTTTATTGAAACAATTGTAATCTACAGAATCCTTCATAGTTGAATTTCAGATATACAATGAGCCAGGGGCCAAAGCGATAGTGCAGTGGTAGGGCGTTTACCTGGCACGTGGCTGACTCAGGACTGACCTCAGTTTAGTCCCCAGTGTCCCATATAGTTCCCCAAGCCAGGAGTGATTTCTAAGCACATAGCCAGGAATAATCCTTGCCTGTCACCAGGTATGGCCCAAAACTAAACAACAACAACAACAAACAAACAAAACATATACAGTGAGTCAGGGCAATTCCCACCACCAGTGTCTACCTCCCTCTATAAATGAACCCAGAGTGCATCCTATATTTCCACCCTTTTACCCCTGACCTTCCAGTATAATAGGCCCATTTAAGTTTAGATTGTTAAAGTTTAGGTTTTTTTTGTCATTGACTGTGGCTTGGATATTTAGCTCTGTCCTTTTTTTTTCCCCACTAATGCATCGAAAACAACTTGGCCCCTGGTCCCAGGCCTTTCTTTATCCCTTTCTTCTTAGTTTTATAGAAAAACACAGAAATATGTGGTAAAACAAAGTAATCAGTATCCCAAGATTTTACAAAAAAGGTGGGAGTCCTTCCCTATTTAAAATAAAAGAAATAGGACACCAGGCGGGGAAAATCCGCAAAAGTACACCGGCCCAGTGGGGCTCAACTGTGAAAGACTGTGAGTGTGACCTGTCTATGTCTGTCTACTGTCCTCTTGCGTGAAACTCTTGTGAGTGGGGCAAGGAGAGGCTCCAGAAACCTCGCTCGCCCAGACGCCATTTTCAGGGAGGGACTTCAGAGCATAAAAACCGGCTAAGCTTTGCAAAAGCCGGCTCCCTGTGTGTGACACCAGGCGGGGAAAATCCGCGAAAGTACACCGGCCCAGTGGGGCTCAACTGTGAAAGACTGTGAGTGTGACCTGTCTATGTCTGTCTACTGTCCTCTTGCGTGAAACTCTTGCGAGTGGGGCAAGGAGAGGCTCCAGAAACCTCGCTCGCCCAGACGCCATTTTCAGGGAGGGACTTCAGAGCATAAAAACCGGCTAAGCTTTGCAAAAGCCGGCTCCCTGTGTGTGACACCAGGCGGGGAAAATCTGCGAAAGTACACCGGCCCAGTGGGGCTCAACTGTGAAAGACTGTGAGTGTGACCTGTCTATGTCTGTCTACTGTCCTCTTGCGTGAAACTCTTGCGAGTGGGGCAAGGAGAGGCTCCAGAGGAGCACGGCCGCTCCGCTTCGCTATGCGGCCGTGCACTCTTTCTAAGAAAAGAACTCCATTGCAACAAGAAGGAAAAATCACACTAAGAACGGCGCTATATCACAGAAGCAAACATTTCTCTCTGGACTGTCTTCTCTGTTGCATGCTCGGGCCTAAGATTTGACCCAGTGTGAGGCTTCATCCATGGAGGACTCCCCTCCCTTAGAGGCAAGTCAGCCCATCCAGAAAGGGAGGAGCCAGAGGAGTGTGCTGCCTACATCATATAGACAATGAATACCACCACAACACGTAGAAAAACCCACAATACAAGTGTGACAATGGGGAAACAATGCAGGCCAGCATCAGACATAGAGAATGAAGATGACAATTCTGAGGACCAGATAATGACTGACCAACTAATCAACCTCTCAGATAAGGACTTTAGACTAGCAATATGGAAGATGCTCAACAGACTCCAAGAAACCATGGATCGAGTTGAACAGAACACTAATAAGAACCAAGAAAATATGAAGGCAGAAATGACAAAACTCCAAACTGAAATAACATGTCAACTAACAGGACTGAAAAAGTCAGTAAACGAAGTGAATGACAAAATGGATAAGCTCTGGGACAGGGTATCAGAAGCTGAGAATAGACTTGGTGCTGTGGAAGATGAGATACATAACAATTCCATACAGCAGGAGAGATTGGACAAAAAACTTAAAGCAAATGAGCAGACAATGGAAAAATTAGTCAAAGAATGGGAACAGACGAAAATAGAAGTCTATGATAAGATCAACAGAAACAACTTAAGAATCATTGGAGTCCCAGAGACCCAGGAAGAAAATTTCCAGGAAGAATCAATGGTCAAGAACATCATTAAAGAGAAACTTCCAGAGCTAAAGAATATATGTGATCAAATCCTGCATGCCCGAAGAGTACCAACCAAAAGAGACCCCAGAAAAACCACCCCAAGACACATCCTAGTCACAATGACAAATCCCACAGATAGAGACAGAATTCTGAAAACAGCAAGATCAAAAGGGGAAATCACGTTCAAGCAAGCTTCCCTGAGATTTACAGCAGACCTGTCACCAGAAACACTCAATGCCAGAAAGCAGTGGTGGGATATTGTGACAAGACTGAATGAAATGAATGCTTCACCCAGAATACTATACCCAGCAAAACTCACTTTCCGGTTTGATGGAAGAATTCATGGTTTCACAGACAAAAAACAGCTCAGAAACTTCACAGACACAAAACCAGTCTTAAGAGAAAAACTGAAAGACCTAATCTAAGACAAGACTACCCAAAAGACACACCAAATTTTGAAATAAAGATGGCGTTAAATCCCAGGACAATTCTTTCTCTCAACGTCAATGGACTAAATGCACCAGTTAAGAGACACAGAGTGGCTAAATGGATCAAAAAACTCAATCCAACCTTCTGCTGCCTACAAGAAACGCACCTGAATAGTCAGAACAAACATAGACTCAAAATAAAAGGCTGGAGAAAAATTATCCAAGCAAACAACACCCATAAAAAAGCTGGAGTGGCCATACTAATATCAGATAATGCAAACTTTATACTCAGGATGGTTGTAAGGGACAAAGACGGACATTTTATATTAATCAAGGGGTACGAAGAGCAGGAAGAATTCACTCTCCTAAACATATATGCACCAAATGAGGGGCCAGCAAAATATTTAATACAACTGTTGACAAATCTGAAAAATAATATCAACAACAACACAATAATTGTGGGGGACCTTAACACGGCTTTGTCAACACTGGACAGGTCAACCAGACAGAAACCCAACAAGAATATATTAGACCTGAGGAGAGAAATGGAAGAAAGAGGCCTAGTGGATATATATAGGACACTCCATCCCCAGAAACCTGGATACACATTCTTCTCCAATGTACATGGGACATTCTCCAGGATAGACTACATGCTGGCACATAAAACATACCTCCATAAGATCAAGAGGATAGAAATTTTGCAGACTACCTTCGCTGACTACAAGGCTCTGAAATTATTTGTGAACTCCAAAGGGACTCAGAAGAAACACTTTAACACCTGGAAGTTAAACAGCCTCATGCTCAATAACCAGTGGGTCCGAGATGAAATCAAGGAGGAAATAAAAAGGTTCCTGGAAACAAATGACAATCAAGACACAAACTCTCAGAACTTATGGGACACAGCAAAAGCAGTACTGAGAGTAAAATTTATAGCTTTGCAAGCCCACATCAGGAAGGAAGAAGGAGCTTACCTGAGTACCTTAATGACACAGCTAATAGAACTAGAAAATGCTCAACAAAAGGACCCAAGAATAGGAAGACAGAAGGAAATAACAAAGCTGAGAGCAGAAATCAACGAAGTGGAAACTCAAAAAACAATCCGAAAGATCAACGAAAGCAGAAGTTGGTTCTTTGAAAAAATAAACAAGATTGATAGACCACTGGCAAACCTAACAAAGAAAGAGAGAGAGAGAAACTTGATAACTCGTATCAGGAATGAAAAAGGAGAGATCACTACTGATATGACAGAGATTCAAAGGGTAATCAGAAACTACTTTGAAAAACTCTACGCCACTAAAAATGAGAACCTGGAAGAAATGGATAAATTCTTGGACTCTTATAATCTTCCACGGTTGAAGGAAGAGGATGTAGCATATCTAAACACCCCCATCACCATTGATGAAATTAAAACAGTAATCAAATGTCTGCCGAAAAACAAAAGCCCAGGTCCAGATGGATTCACTAATGAATTCTATCAAACTTTCCAAGAGGAACTACTGCCAATCTTGGCAAGACTCTTTCATGAAATTGAACAAACAGAAACACTTCCAAATAGCTTTTATGAAGCCAACATCACCTTGATACCTAAACCAGACAGAGACGCTACCAAAAAAGAAAATTACAGACCAATATCACTGATGAATGCAGATGCAAAGATCCTCAACAAAATCCTGGCAAATAGGATTCAATGCCTCGTTAAGAAGATCATCCACTACGATCAAGTAGGTTTCATCCCAGGAATGCAAAGCTGGTTTAACATCCGTAAATCTATCAACATAATATACAACATCAATAACAAGAAAAATAAAAACCACATGATCATATCAATAGATGCAGAGAAAGCATTTGATAAGGTCCAACACCCATTCTTGATCAAAACTCTCAGCAAGATGGGAATGGAGGGAACCTTTCTCAATATAGTGAAGGCCATCTACCACAAGCCAGTGGCAAATATTATCCTCAATGGAGAAAAACTGAAAGCCTTCCCTCTAAATTCTGGCACAAGACAAGGCTGTCCTCTCTCACCACTCCTATTCAACATAGCACTGGAAGTACTTGCTATAGCGATTAGGCAAGAAAAGGATATCAAGGGAATCCAGATAGGAAAGGAAGAAGTCAAGCTCTCACTGTTTGCAGATGACATGATACTCTACTTAGAAAACCCTAAAGACTCTATCAAAAAGCTTCTAGAAACAATAGACTCATATAGCAAGGTGGCAGGCTACAAAATTAACACACAAAAATCAATGGCCTTTCTATATACCAATAGTAATAAGGATGAAATGGACATTAAGAAAACAACCCCATTCACAATAGTGCCACACAAACTCAAGTATCTTGGAATCAACTTGACTAAATATGTGAAGGACCTATACAAAGAAAACTATAAAACTCTGCTCCAAGAAATAAGAGAGGACACATGGAAATGGAAACGCATACCCTGCTCATGGATTGGCAGGATTAACATCATCAAAATTTCAATACTCCCCAAGGCATTATACAGATTTAATGCCATCCCTCTAAAGATACCCATGACATTCTTCAAAGAAGTGGATCAGACACTTTTGAAATTCATTTGGAACAATAAACACCCTCGAATAGCTAAAGCAATCATTGGGAAAAAGAATATGGGAGGAATTACTTTCCCCAACTTTAAACTGTACTACAAAGCAACAGTTATCAAAACAGCATGGTATTGGAATAAGGATAGGTCCTCAGATCAGTGGAATAGGCTTGAATACTCAGAAAATGTTCCCCAGAGATACAACCACCTAATTTTTGATAAAGGAGCAGGAAATCCTAAATGGAGCAGGGAAAGCCTCTTCAACAAGTGGTGTTGGCACAATTGGATAGCCACTTGCAAAAAATTAAACTTAGACCCCCAGCTAACATCATGTACAAAGGTAAAATCCAAATGGATTAAAGACCTCGATATCAGCCCCAAAACCATAAGATATATAGAACAGCACATAGGCAAAACACTCCAGGACATTACAGGCATCTTCAAGGAGGAAACTGCACTCTCCAAGCAAGTGAAAGCAGAGATTAACAGATGGGAATATATTAAGCTGAGAAGCTTCTGCACCTCAAAGGAAATAGTGCCCAGGATACAAGAGCCACCCACTGAGTGGGAGAAACTATTCACCCAATACCCATCAGATAAGGGGCTAATCTCCAAAATATACAAGGCACTGACAGAACTTTACAAGAAAAAAACATCTAACCCCATCAAAAAATGGGGAGAAGAAATGAACAGACACTTTGACAAAGAAGAAATACGCATGGCCAAAAGACACATGAAAAAATGTTCCACATCACTAATCATCAGGGAGATGCAAATCAAAACAACGATGAGATACCACCTCACACCCCAGAGAATGGCACACATCACAAAGAATGAGAATCAACAGTGTTGGCGGGGATGTGGAGAGAAAGGAACTCTTATCCACTGCTGGTGGGAATGCTGTCTAGTTCAACCTTTATGGAAAGCGATATGGAGATTCCTCCAAAAACTGGAAATCAAGCTCCCATACGATCCAGCTATACCACTCCTAGGAATATACCCTAGGAACACAAAAATACAATACAAAAACCCCTTCCTTACACCTATATTCATTGCAGCTCTATTTACCATAGCAAGACTCTGGAAACAACCAAGATGCCCTTCAACAGATGAATGGCTAAAGAAACTGTGGTACATATACACAATGGAATATTATGCAGCTGTCAGGAGAGATGAAGTCATGAAATTTTCCTATACATGGATGTATGTGGAATCTATTATGCTGAGTGAAATAAGTCAGAGAGAGAGAGAGAAAAACGCAGAATGGTCTCACTCATCTATGGGTTTTAAGAAAAATGAAAGACACCCTTGTAATAATAATTTTCAGACACAAAAGAGAAAAGAGCTGGAAGTTCCAGCTCATCTCAGGAAGCTCACCACAAAGAGTGATGAGTTTAGTTAGGGAAATAACTACATTTTGAACTGTCCTAATAATGAGAATGTATGAGGAAAATGGAGAGCCTGTCTAGAGTACAGGCGCGGGTCGGGTGGGACGAAGGGAGACTTGGGACATTGGTGATGGGAATGTTGCACTGGTGATGGGTGGTGTTCTTTACATGACTGAAACCCAAACACAATCATGTATGTAATTAAGGTGTTTAAATAAATTAAAAAAAATAAAAGAAATAAAAAAAATAGGGGCCAAAGAGATAGCATGGAGGTAAAGTGTTTGCCTTGCATGCAGAAGGACAGTGGTTTGAATTCCAGCATCCCATATGGTTCCCGAGCCTGCCAGGGGTGATTTCTGAGCATAGAGCCAGGAGTAATCCCTGAGCACTGCTGGGTGTGACCCAAAAACCAAATAAATAAATAAATAAAAATAAAATTTAAAAAGGGGTGTGTGTGGCATGGTTTTTTGTTTGTTTGTTTGTTTTTGCATAGGCACAGTAGAAGATGGGAAAAAGAAAAAAACCTTTGACTTTAAAACAAGAAGACCCTTCCCATAAAGCATTCTGCCATAAGACCAACTACAGGCTCTGGGTATACTAAGTTTTCTAACCCAAACTCTTTTGTGTGGTCCCAGTAAATGTTCTTCCTAATCATGGTTGTTAAAGTCAGCTTTCTGTAGTTAGAGATCCTAGTTTTTGTACAGATTCTATATCGAAGTCAGGGTGACAAGGAGGATCTTCTGGTTTCATCTTACCATTAGGTGGCAATGCAGAGAATCCTGCACAGAAAGCAAGTTGTTGCTGTGGCCAATTCATTAGAGTGTCATTTGAAACCACTCTGTAGCAAGTCGGTGGCAGGGCAGCAATAGGGCCTTCCCTAGTAGAAGTTCTATTCCTGGTACTGGTGCAGAAAACCATGCTGGTTCTATAGATGTGAGGATCCAAGACTCAGTAATGAATGGGCAATGTCTAATATTCTGAAGCCTAAGATAAGTCACTATGACAAATGTTCAGGGTGTAAGGCCCCACTGCATTATAAAATTTATGTGTTACTATCCCTATTAGATAATAAATTCTTACATAATATTTTTCATTTTAATGTGCCTATGCAAAAAGAATAATGCCACTTGATAGAACTGGTACATATAGGGTAAAAATAACAAGCTAAACTATCCCAATAACCTAGTTCTATCATGAACTCAGAACCCAATAGAAACTTGTGTACTAGAATTTCCTAGTAAATAGTGTCCCCCCCCAAAAAAAAAAGAAATGAAAAAACCTGCCTCTGCATAATAAAATAGACAACAAGAATTATACCTATTAAGGATACTCACCTTCACATAGGGAAATCCAAATCAAGACAACAATGAGGTACCACCTTACACCAGTGAGGATGGCTCACATCAAAAATAATGGAAACAATCTCTGTTGGCAAGATTGTGGTTTGAAAGGCGCTCTCATCCACTGCTGGTAGGAATGCCCCCTAGTCAAACACCTATGGAGAACAGTCTGGAGAGTGCTAAAGGAACTCAGAATTGAGCTGCCATTTGATCCAGCAATTGCTCTCCTAGGTATCTACCCCCAAGCTGGAAGGACTTTCATCCCAAAGTATGTGTGCACCCCACTATTTATTGCAGCACTCAGTATAATAGCCAAGTCTTGGAACCAACCTCAATGTCCAACAACAGATGAGTGGATCATTAAGATGTGGTATCTATACACAATGGAATACTACATGGCAGTCAGAAATGATACAATCACAGACTTTGCAGCAACGTGGATGGATCTAGAACATATTATGTTAAACGAAGCAAGCCAGAAGACGAAAGATAAACAAAGAATGATAGCACTATTCTGAAGTACCTAGAATAGGCACCAGATATATAACCAAAACCCCATGATTAAATAACAGGGTGTAACAGGATAGAAACCTCAAACACTGTAATAATCACCATATACTGGGAAGTAGAGCCCAAAACAAAGGGAAGAGAAACAACAACGGGTCTTCCAGAAACATAATGAAAGACTCTGTCCCAGGCTCCATCCTAGGAGCAACATAATGACCAAGAACACCAACTACCTATTAAGGAAATACATCTAGAGAAATATATGAAAGCGATATACATATCCTCTTTAAGTCTTTTTTAAATAATCTGGGGGGGAGACGTGGCGCTAGAGGTAAGGTGTCTGCCTTGCAAGCGCTAGCTAAGGAAGAACCGCGGTTCAATCCTCTGGCGTCCCATATGGTCCCCCAATCCAGGGGTGATTTCTGAGTGCTTAGCCAGGAGTAACCCCTTAGCATCAAACAGGTGTGGCCCAAACAAACGGAAAAAAAAATATGGGGGGGGGGGATAAAATATAGAGCATAGCTTCAGCCTGTGACATGTGCTTGGAGAGTCTGAAAAATGGCTCCTAGCAGTCACATATCAGGAAATGTCCTTGAGATGGGGGTTTCTCAAAAGCCGATTTTAATAGCAAGCAACAGTCCACAGGGAAGGGAGGTAGGAGAAAAGGGGCCGCTGAGAGTAAATCAGCAGCAGCTGCTGTGGCAGCATCTTCTCAAACTGAGGCAAGGTGGGCTAGGAATCTGTCCTTTCACTTTAGGAGTTGGTTGACAGCTGGTTGGGGTGGGGAAATTGTTCCTATTCTTGAGGAATTAAGATCTAAGGGTAAAAAGAGTTAAGTGTGGAGAAATAATAGATCAGGAATGATCTGTTATTGTAAATACCACATATATGTTATTATTCTATATTTATCCTTATTATTCTGGCTTACTTAACATAATATCTTAGAGTTCCATACATGTTGCTGCAAATTGCATGATTGCATCATTCTTTACAACTATGTAGAGTTCCATTATATATATGTATAATATAATTTGTATAATATATAATATAATATATAATATATATGGACCACATCTTCATGATTCACTCATCTGCTGTTGGACATCTATATTGATTCCAAAACTTGGCTATTGTGTCAAATTTTTCAATGAATTATGTGTGTACTTATATCATTTTGTATGAATCTTTTTCTGTCCTGGGGATATATACCCCAGTGAGGGATTGCTGGATTTTATGGAAGCTTAATTTTGAGTTTACTGAAATCAGGGGTGAGAGAGTCAAAGGCTAGAAAAGGATTTTTAAAGAGGTAAGTGGGGGAGTGGCTATATATGATAGGTGGAAGGACAATATACAATATAGACAGATATATATTTTTTTAAATATTGTCTCCCACTACCACTAATTATGCAGTCGAGTTTCCCACATTTGGGGAAATCGCAGGGGTCAGCACATCCGAAATGCAATGGATAAGCCTCGCCCTGGGGAAATCAGCTTCGTGATCATGGTATTTCCCCTGCCAGGTAAGTATTATATAGACAGATATCATGTATATTACAGACATACATTAAACATTGAGGTGGCCAAGACATACATACATGCACATGACAGACATGGGTTACAGTTGACAAGCTGACCAGGTGAAATGGATCAGAACACTTAAAAATATATCTGGCAAATCAGATATAAAATTTTACATTTCTAGGCAAATCATCATTAGTGAGGGTAAACTTTACTAAATAAAGGCTTCCTGGGTTAGATTGTGCAGTGATTCTACGTACAACATATAAGGATATCATTCTGTATTTATCCTTCTTTTTATAGCTTACATCATTTAACATAATATCTTGTAGTTCCATCTATGTTGCTGTGAATTGCATGATGGAACCATTCCTTACAGCTAAGTAGTATTCTATTGCAAGTCAGCCCTTTATGGGATTGGCTGATGGAGGGATGGAGGATGAGGTCTTTCCCCTCCAGCTAGGAGCAGTGTCTTGCCACCCTGTTCAGCCAGCAGTTCTGAGGTGAAGCGGCGGGTAAACAGCTCGCAAACAGTCAGGCTTGTGAAAGTATCAGCTTTATTCGGAGGACAAGACTGAAGCCAAAAGCCTCAGCATCAGTTCCAGCCAAAAAGCCTTTTGCCTTCCACAGACCCTCGCCTTTTCTCCCCAGAATCAGGTACCACCAAATGGTGGGATCAGGTACCACCCAATGGTGGGAGCAGAATGCCAGGTCACACCCTAGGGTAGGGCACAATCACCGATCAGGGTAGGGTCAGTAGCATAATAATCCCATTGAAATGTTTACATACACAACAGTATTCCATTGTATATATGTACCATATCTTCACGATCCACTCATCTGTTGTTGGCATCTAGGTTTACTAAGTCTTAGCTCTCGTACTGAGTGCTGCAATGAAGAATGGTGTGCATATATTCCTTTAGATGAAGGGTTTTCATTTCAGGGGATACATACACAAAAGGGGGGTTGCTGAGTCAAATGGCAGCTCAATTTTGAGTTTAGTGAGAACTCTCCATACTGTTTTTTTTAGGGATTGAATCAGGCAGCAGTCCCACAGCAGTAGAGGAGAGTTCCTTTCTCACCACATCCTCGCCAACAGAGATTGTTCCCAGTAATGCTAAATGTGCCATTCTCAATTATATAAGATGATATCTCTTTGTTGTCTTGATTAGATTTCCCTAGTGGTAAGTAATGATGAGCATTTTTATGTGTCCATCTGTTGGTCCTTAGAAAAGTGCCGGTTCTTCTGTCCCCATTTTTATAGGGTGTTTGAGGTGGGGGGAGTTAACCATTGTGAGTACTTAGTACATCCAAAAAATCAACTTTTCATCTGATTTGTTGAGGGCAAAATTTTTCTCCCATTCTATTTGCTGCCTTCTAATTTTAGTTCATGTTTCTTTTACCATTTTAGTTTGATGTAGTCCCATTTATTGAGATTTGATGCTATAGCTCTTGCTATTGGCATCCTATCACTGAAGACTTCTTTGAGGTTCAAATCTTGGAGTGTTCTGCTATGTTTTCCTCAATGAACTTTAAGGATTTGAGTCTAATCTCAAGATCTTTAACCCACTTTGATCTGACTGTTGTGTAAGGTGTGATATATAATATATCAATCTTTAATTTCTTACACATATTTATTCGATTGTTCCAACACCATTTATTGAAGTGACAGTCTTTATTCCATTTTTTATTCTTGGCTTCTTTGTCAAAAATTAGTTGCTTGGATATTCTATTCTAATCCATTGGTCTGATAATCTATCTTTGTTGCAATACCATGCTGTTTTGATCACTATTGCTTTGTAATAGAGCTCCAAATTAGTTAATATGATGCCTCCAAGTTTCTTGTTTTTCAGTATTGATCTGGTTATCCCTAAGCCTTTTATGATTCTATACGAACTTTATAATTGATAGTTCTAAGTCCTTGAACAAATTTGTCTGAATGTGAATAGGGATTGCATTGAATCTATATAGTAATTTAGGTAAGATGGTCACTTTGATGATATTGATTCTTCAAATCCATGAGCATTAAATGTTCTTCCATTTCCTTAGGTCTTCTTGAATTACTTTCTGAAGTGTTTTGAAGTTTCCTTTACATAGGTTTCTCATCCCTCTTGTTGGGTTGGTTACTAGGTACTTGATAGTGTTGCACCCTGTTTTAAATGGGATAGAATCTTTGATCTCTTTCTCCTTTGAATAGTTATTTGTATAAAGGAATTAAACTGTTTTTTGCATATTGATTTTGTAGTTGGCCATTTTGCTGAATTGATTTGTTCTAGGAGCTTTTCTGTGAACTCTTTAGGGTCTTCAATATATAACATCATGTTGTCTATAAATAAAGATAGTTTGACTTCCTCTTTTCTGATTTGGATTCCTTTGATTTCCTTCTCTTGTCTGATCGCTATTGCTAGGACATCTAATATTATGTTGAATAAGAGTGGTGACAGTGGACATCCTTGCCTAGTGCCTGACCTTAGTGGATATGCTTTCAATTTTTTTCTTTTTTTTATATATAAAAAAAACCCTTCACCAGTGCAACATTCCCATCACCAATATCCCAAGTGTCCCTCCTCCCCACCTCACACCGGCCTGTAGTCTAGATAGGCTTTCTACTTCCCTCACTCAGTCAAATTTTGTTATGATAGTTCTCAGTGTAATTATTTCTGTGACTGCACCCAACAATCTCTGTGGTGAGTTTCATGTCGGGAGCAGGACCCTCCAGTCTTCCTCTATTTTGTCTCTGAGAATCATTACACAAATGTTTTTTCATTTTTCTCAAAACCCATAGATGAGTGGACCATTCTGTGTTTATCTCTCTCCCTCTGACTTATTTCACTCAGCATTCATGTATAGGAAAATTTCAAGACTTCATCTCTTCTGACAGCTGTATAAGATTTCATTGTATATATGTACTATAGTTTCTTTAGCCATTCATCTATTAAGGGGCATCTAGGCTGTTTCCAGAGTCTAGCTATTGTAAACAATTCTGCAACGAATATAGGTGTGAGGAAGGGATTTTTGTATTTTTGTGTTTCTATTTTGTGCTTTCAGTTTTTCATCATTAAGAATAATGTTGTTTGGGGCCTGAGCAATAGCGCGGTGGTAGGGCATTTGCCTTGCATGCGGCTGACCTAGGATGGACCTCTCAGTTCGATCATCTTCATCCCATATGGTTCCCTAGGCAGGAGTGATTTCTTAGTGCATAGCTAGGAGTAACCCTTGAGCATCACTGGGTCTGGTCCAAAAACCTAAATAAATAAATATATAAATAAATAAAAAGAAGAATGTTGGTTGTAGGATTTTTATAGATATCTGTTCTATCTTGAAGAAGAGCTCAGCTATTTTGCTGAGGATTTTCATCATAAATGGGTGCTGGATTATGTCAAATGATTTTTCTGTATCAATTGATATGATCAAGTGTTTTTTTATCCTTCCTTTTACTGATATGGTGTATGATGTTAGTTGATTTGCATATATTGATCAACTTTTACATTCTTGGGAAAAACCCCACTTGGTCATGATGTCTAATCTTTTTGGTGTGTTGTTAGATTTGCTTTGCTAAGGTTTTTGTCTGTTTGTTTATTTGTTTGTTTTTGGGCCACATCCAGTGATGCTCAGGGGTGTCACCTGGCTATGCACTCAGAAATCACTCCTGGCTTGAGGAACCATATGGGACACTGGAGGATCGAACCACAGTCCGTCTTTGGTTAGCACATGCAAGGCTAATACCCTACCACTTGTGCCACTGCTCTGGCTCCAGGTTTGCTAAGGTTTATTCAAGAAATTTTGCATCTATGTTCATTAGTGAGATTGGCATGTAGTTTTCTTTCTTGGTGGTATTTTTGTCAGCTTTGGGAATGAGCATGATATTAGCTTTGTAGAAGGTATATAGGAGGGTTCCTGTCTTTTCAATGTTTTGGAAGAGTCTAAGGATTAATTGTAGTAATTCTCTGAATGCTTGATAAAATTCACCTGTAAATCCATCTGGTCCAGGACTTTTATCTTGGGGAGCTTTAATTATTCTTTCACTTTCCTTACTTGCATTTAGCTTCTTTTAGCTTTCTCTTTCCTCCTCATTAAGTATTGGGAGATATTTTTCCATAAGTCTGTCCATTTCTTTTAGGTTTGCTAGCTTAACCGAGTACAGTTATTCATAATAAACTTATATTATTTTTTGATTTCTTGGGGATTTGTTGCAATCTCTCCCCTTTCATTTCTGATTCTATTTATTTGAGTATTTTCCTTTTTTTGTCATTTTGTCAGTGGTTTATCTTTTTTATTCATTCAGATTAATCCTTTGTATTGTTTTCTGTGTTTCTATTTTGTTGATTTCACTTGGTTATTATTATTTTTTTTCTTCGGATTATGTTTAAGTTCCTTTGTTATTTGTTTTCCAAATATTTAGGTGTCCCTGTTGGTAGTCAATTTTGTGTTTTTCTTCTTTCCTAATGTAAGTCTGTATTGCTATGAGTTTCACCCCAATTACTGCCATAAATTTTGGCAATCTGTTTATTTGATCCAGTTGTTGATGTGCAGCATGTTGTTTAGTTTCTAGGTGTTATATGTACTAAACATCTTTTTACAGTCAATCTTATTCTCTATGACATTGTGGTCTGATAGGGTGGCTGGTATAATTCTTATATTTGTGACTTTATGTTGATTATATATATGTGTGTATCATAAAATGGGGTCTATCCCAGAGAAAGTTCCATGTTCACTTAAGGAGAATATATTTTTTTTTTGAGATGGAACGCTCCATATATACATCCATTAGTATGAATTCTTTAGTGCCTCATTTAAGCTCTTATGTCTTTGCTAGTAGTCTAGTGGCAGCAATGGGGTGTTGAAATGTCCCAGTACTATCATGTTGTCTTCATATATGTTTCTCTATGTATGCAAAAGCCTTACATATTTTTCAGTGTCTATATTTTAGTGCATAGATGCTGATCATAATTAGTATGATTCTATACCTGTGTAATTCTACTTTTATGGGTTGTTAACATGTTTTTCAGTTCCTTCAGTTCTATTTGTATGTATTCTTTCATCTTCTGAAAGAGTTCTTCTTTGAGTTTTTAAATTATTCATTTATATATTTCTTAATTTAATTTTGCAGGCTGGTGACTCCTTGATTTCCATTGTAAAACATTAAGTGTTGATTTTAGATCCTCATCTGTAAGGTTCAAGTTTTGGGGTAAACTTGGAAATTTGTCAGGATTTCTCTCCATATTCCCAACTGACAATATTCCTTATCTTCCCAGTTGATCTTTGCATTTAATGGTTTAGAATGCAGGAGTATGAAGGTGTTTGAGAGAGTGATCTATTGAATTGATTGTATGAAAGATGGCTTGAGGTATATCTTCTTTAGAAGTTATTTTTCTAAATTAGTAAGGTTATCTAAGTATGATAAAAAAATATTGCAAACTCATTCATTGGTTTATTCAGGTGGGTTTTGAGCTGTATATAATTTTTTTTTGGTTTTTTTTTTTGTTTTTGTTTTTTTTTTTTTTTTGGTTTTTGGGCTACACCCGGTGACACTCAAGGGTTATTTTTGGCTTGCACTCAGAAATCGCTCCTGGCTCGTGGGACCATAGGGGTGCCTGAAGAATTGAACTGTGGTCCATCCTACGCTAGCACAGGCAAGGCAAATAGATGCCTTACCCCTTGCGCCACAGCACCAGCCCCTGAACTGTATACATTCTAAGAGAAAGATGTGCTAGATCCAATCTTCCAGGAACGCTATGATATAAATTTTAATTACTTTGTGCTGGTGCAGAAAAGGGTTTATGGAAAGGATGGGAAGTTTCCTTTCCAGCCCAGACATAGGCTTGACTGGCCCTAGGGGGCAGATGATCAGCAATAGTACTGGAATCAGGAAGGAGACTGAGGGAAGCCCAGAAAGAATGACCTGTTCTCCTTGGTGGGAGGGATTAGGATGCAAGTTTCCCTGTTCCTGCTCAGACACAGACCTGACTGGCCCCAGAGGGCAGACAATCAGTAAAGGTACTAAAACACAGAATGTGGCTGAAGAAAGAATAGCTTTGTCTCTTTCAAAGTTTGACTTCAAATGCAAGGCAGACTTTGTGGTTGAGAAATACACTCTGGTTAAATTAGTGTGAAAGCAAGTTTGGCAAAATTTTAAGCCTTTACAAGGTTTGTAAAAGTAGCATAAACAAACTCTTGGTACTTCTGTATACATTTTAATCATCTTCCTTACTATATAATACTACATACTAATATTTTGGCAAAGAATCTATTTTCATTGTGGCTTAGCATTAACATTTTTTACCATGTTTACAGTAGCCTTTTTAAAAATTGCATTTCATGGGGCTGGAGAGATAGCATGGAGGTAAGGCGTTTGCCTTGCATGTAGAAGGATGGTGGTTCGAATCCCAGTGTCCCATATGGTCCCCGAGCCTGCCAGTAGAATTTCTGACCGTAGAGCCAGGAGAAACCTCTGAGTGCTGCTTGGCGTTACCAAAAAAAAACAAAACAAAGAAGAAAAAAGAAAAATTGCATTTCATAATGAAACATTTTAAATTGTAATACTTTGAACTAGATCTTTATTATAAAACAATAATAGTTTTTAATGAGAAAATTATCTCTTTGTTGTTGATAAATCTAGTAAACAACTCCAATTCTGCCTGTAAAGAATATTCTTCTTTCTAAATGTTTGTTAATTTATGTGACTATTTCAACCCCAATAGGTAATGATTAAGATTATTGTTACTCCCAATTTTTGAAGCTCTGTATTGATAAAGGTAGTAATGAATAGTCTTAAATATATATACACCAACACATTTGTATTCTTAAACATAAAGCAATATTAACTTTCATATCATCAAAACACAGAGAAATACATTAAATAATAGCCTTTATCAAATTATTTACTTTATATATTATACCTGAAGCTTTTGTACATCATATTGTACATCTTGAACAAAGGGATGATTCCACAATCAAGGGCAAGCCAATCAAAAGACCCAGTAGTGGTTGAAAAAGAGCTTTATTGACAATAAACCAGCAGATTGGGAGACAGTGAATTGATGTCCTCAATGCAATCATTTAGCCTTAACAGTCACTAGATGGATTTTTCTTTTGAAAACGGTTTACTATGATTTAGGTCCTAGTTTTTGTGTGTGTGTGTGTGTGTGTGTGTGTGTGTTTAAGTTTGTAGTGTTGATGTACAAAGTTATAGCATACTATCATTAACAAAGTGCCTAATCCTGTCATCACTCTCCCTTTGTCATCTCTAGTACACAATCTCTTCATGCCCTCCAAGTGTCATTCCCCTTGTTTGATAGTCTGGGTTTGAAATCCAAAATCAAAGATTTTTTAATGGTTCAATGCTGTCTATTTCCTGGCATAAGAATGGGTTTATATAGGGAAAAAGCATAGGGTAGAAAGAGCGTCACTAAAATTCCTCATGGGCTAGTGTCTTGAGACACATTCCCTCTTACTATAAACCTAAACTAAATAGTATGCTTTTGGGGAACAGGGGAGACAAAACTATGAAGACTGTTCTTATCTGTAAGCCTTGGGAGGAGTGGAAAACTGAAGACATGCTGTCTTTATCTTTAAGGCTTTGAAGAAAATTATCCTTGTCTGATGCATTTTTAAGGCTTTGAGACAAGTTATCCTTGTCTGGTACTGGTTTAATATTGATTTTTGGCCCATTTTCAATTTGACATTTCTTTATATCCTGTTTCCTTTCTTTCTGCTTTTGTGGAGATAAATGTCAATTATCTTTCTATTTATGAGTTATAATATTGGTTATCATTATTTCCAAGTTTAGAACTTGAAACTAAATTGTGACACACATTTGGTTTAAAGATATAATTAATGACTTTTAGGATATTTAAGTATATTTAAATAAAAGCCACCAAATTTAGAGAACTAATTTAAATTGTAGAAGATTTATTATTACTCTAGGATACATGGTAAATGCAAAGTATTTCTTCCATGATTAAAATGTTTCTTTTCTTTTTTTGATGTGATTTCTGTTTTAGTTTTATGACCATATCTGGTACTCATCATGAATCTGTGCTCAGGGATCACTCCTGGCAAAGTTCAGATAACCATTTGCAGTACTCAGAATTAATCCCAGGTTTGCTGAGTCAAAGTCAACTGTCCTATACCCTCTTTGATATATCTCTACCCCCTAAAATGATTCTTTAATTTGAACACTGATGAGCAGCATAGTGAGAAAGTATACTAAACTCCACTTAAGCTTGTTTTTCTATTTTATTTAACATCTGTTTTATTCAACAATTTTAATAATTCAATATGTATATATATACATATATAAAATGCATTGTATATATAAATATTTAAAACTTGATTTATACAGGTTATATTTGCTTGCTAAATATTGCTATTTGTTTGGATATAATGATCACATTATATAAAGGAATATTTCTGCCATACAGGTCCTATAATTTAGTGTAAATATTGCTTCAGAAGATGTATGTTATATTCTTATTACTACAAAAATTATTCTTCAATTTTAGATTAATTCAAGTTTACAACAATACTTACCATAACATCAAACTAAATACAAATGAATAAATTTCCCTAATTTGTGATTTTATGAATTTGCATTTTCAAAAACATAGTACTGAATTTCATCTGAAATATTTAATGACCCTAATTTTATCATAGTATCATTTAACTGTCAGTGATGGTTTCTTTGCCTGGAAAGCCACTATATCAACCACTATCATTTCATGTTTGAAGCATGCTCAAGAAGACTGAAGAGTCAAAATGAACATCATTAATTTATAATAACTAGGAATTTGATTTAGATGACGTTATGTTTCATGGGTTGATATGTAAACACACCTTCTGTAGATATTTCTGTGCCATCTATCATAGTGAATAGTAAATATCAACAAACAACTTTTGCTAGCTACACATTCATCATCAAGTATCTTGAGAAATAAAAAGTCAGCATTTAAGTTTTCATTAAGCATGGATTCTCATTTTGATCTCATTACTGCCAAAACAATTTACTGCCAAATAAGAAAGCATTATAAAATAATAAGAAATAGTCACTCTTAATTTATTTAGAACCAACAGAACAACATAAATAAGAGTTGTTTCTAGATTTGCTATTAAAGCACTATAACAATACTGTGAAGCCTCTAATTCCTACATAACTTAGCCTACTATTAAGATTGCCATATAGGTGTTATAGATTATATGGCTTAAATAACAGAAATGGTTTTCTTTTTATCATATTAGAGAAGTAATTTCTAGATCCATATATCAGAAAATGGGATACTATGAAAATTCTCTTCTTTTTTTTTTTTGTTTGTTTTTGGGCCACACTCAGTGACACTCAGGGGTTACTCCTGGCTATGTGCTCAAAATCGCTCCTGGCCTGGGGGACCATATGGGACACCACCGGGGGATAGAACCATGATCTGTCCCAGGGGTCTTCAAACTATGGCCCACGGGCCACATATTGTATTTGTTCCTGTTTTGTTTCTTTACTTCAAAATAAGATAGATGCAGTGTGCAGAGGAATTTGTTCATAGTTTTTGTTTTTACTATAGTCCAGCCCGCCAATGATCTGAGGGACAGTAAACTGGCCCCTGTTTAAAAAGTTTGAGGACCACTGGAAGGCAGTCACCTTATTGCTTGCGCTATGACTCTGGTCCCGAAAATTCTCTCTATTTTTTTTTAATATTTTTTATTTAAACACCTTGGCTACAAACATGATTGTGGTTGGGTTTCAATCATATAAGATGACACCCCTATCACCAGTGCAACATTCCCATCACCAATGACCCAAATATCTCTCCTCCCCTCCCCCACACCACCAGTACTCTAGACAGGCTTTCTATTTCCCTCATATATTCTCATTGTTAGGATAGTTCGCAATGTAGTTATTTCTCTAACTAAACTCATCACTCTTTGTGGTGAGGTTCATGAGGTCGGTGTACTGTCCAGTCCTCTCCTCTTTTGTCTCTGAAAATTGTTGAGAAATGTCTTTCATTTTTTTTAAAACAAGACTACTATGTAGTAGGATAGGTACATAGGGGACCACATATTCTAGCAGCCCTGGGGGTGAGGGAAGAGGATACGGGAGATAGGATAAAAACGGAGGTGTAGGGAGGACAATTTGGTGATGGGAATCCCCCCTGATGTTATGTAAATATTTAACTAAAATATTATTGTCAACAACATGTAAACCACTATGATCAAAATAAAAATTATATTAAAAAAACATGTTTATTGTAGAAAAATTAAAAGAGAGAAATAAAAAGAAAAAAAATAAAACCCGTAGATGAATGAGACCATTCTCTGTCTTTCTCTTTCTCTCTTACTTATTTCACACAGTATAATAGATTCTGTGTACATCCATGTATAGGAAAATTTCATGACTTCATCTCTCCTGATGGCTGCATAATATTCCATTGTGTATATGTACCACTGTTTCTTTAGCCATTCATCTGATGAAGGGTTCCAGAGTCTTGCTATGGTAAATAGTGCTGCAATGTATATAGGTGTAAGGAAGAGGTTTTTGTATTGTATTGTGTTTCTGGGGTATATTCCTAGGAGTGGTATAGCTGGATGGTATGAGAGCTCAATTTCTAGTTTTTGGAGGAATCTCCATATCGCTCTCCAGAAAGGTTGAACTAGTCGGCATTCCCACCAGCAGTGGATAAGAGTTCCTTTCTCTCCACATCCCCGCCAACAATGCTTGTTCTCATTCTTTGTGATGTGTGCAAATCTCTGTGGTGTGAGGTGGTACCTCATAGTTGTTTTGATTTGCATCTCCCTGATGATTAGTGATGTGGAGCATTTTTTATTTGCCTTTTGGCCATTTGTATTTCTTCTTTATCAAAGTGTCTGTCCATTTCTTCCCCCCACTTTTTGATGGAATTAGATGTTTATTTCTTATAGAGTTCTGTATATTTTGGACATTAGCCCCTGATCTGATGGGTAATGGGTGAATAGTTTCTCCCACTCAGTGGGTGACTCTTGTATCCTGGGCACTATTTCCTTCAAGGTGTAGAAGCTTCTCAGCTTAATATATTCCCATCTGTTAATCTCTGCTTTCACTTGCTTGGAGAGTGCAGTTTCCTCCTTGAAGATGCCTTTAATCTCAATGTCATGGAGTGTTATACTTACGTGTTGTTCTATATACCTTATGGTTTCAGGTCTGATGTCGAGGTCTTTAATCCATTTGGATTTTACCTTCGTACACGATGTTAGCTGGGGGTCTAAGTTTGCTTTCTTGCAAGTGGCTAGCCAGTTGTGCCAACACCACTTGTTGAAGAGGCTATCTTTGCTCCATTTAGAACCTCTTGTTCCTATATCAAAGATTAGATGATTGTATTCTGGGGAACATTCTCTGAGTACTCAAGTCTATTCCACTGATCTGAGGGTCTCTCTTTATTCCAATACCATGCTGTTTTGATAACTATTGCTTTGTAATACAGTTTAAAGTTGGGGAAAGTAATACCTCCCATATTCTTTTTCCCAATAATTGCTTTGGCTATTCGAGGGTGTTTATTGTTCCAAATGAATTTTAAAAGTGCCTAATCCACTTCTTTGAAGAATGTCATGGGTATCTTTAGAGGGATCACATTAAATCTGTACAATGCTTTGGGGAGTAATGAAAATTCTCTTCTAAAAATGTTTTCTCATTGTGTTTTCACATGGTTTTTATGTAAAGATGGAGAGAGTAGAAAGACAGCGACAAAAATGGAGGCATAAATTGAGAAAAAAACTGAAATAGAGAGTGCAGAGAAAGTAAAAAAGAGGGGAAGAAAAAAAGAGGATGTAGAGAGAAGTTAGAAGAGGGTAGGGGTGAGAAAGGATAAAAGACAGAGAGAGGAACAGTGGATGAGTAAGATTTTACAAGGTCACAGTCCAATCAATACAATGTCTTACTCTTGTGACCCCATTACTCCTTTTTTTTTTTTTTTTAATACAGAATAAAGACCCTATCTGTAGCAATGTTTATATTGAAACTAGGGCTTCCAACATAGGAATTTTTAGATGACAGGATTGAATTCAATTCCAAGATTCACTTCTGCTCTCCTAAAATTCAGATTTTCACATGTAATATATATTCAGCTTAAAACACCCCTAAAGTTTAAGTCATCATAGCATCAACTATAAAATCTTAAGTAGTTAATTCGCATCTAAATATTGTCCAAACTAAAATATGCATTGAAGTGGAGATACAGTTTGCACTGAGATAAATTCTTCTCCAGTTTGAACATGAAAAGCAGTCAAGATCTTTACTTCAAAATAAAATTATGGAATTGGCACATTTCCTTTAAAACTCATGGAAACAGACTCAAGGCCTATGTTGGAGTAGTAGCCTAGTTTCTCTGAATTGTCTTTAGTCATTGTATACTTGAATTATAGTTCACATTTGCAACTGAATAGCTGTTCTATTTGCTCTAATATAATCTCATTTAAAAAATAAGTACACCTTATTTGATGAGAAGCACTCAATATTCCTTTTCAAGTTATAGGAATTTGAATGAGAGAACTTATTTTAGACATACTTGAATCAGGTCAGAGAGATATTACAGGAGTTAAAAAGGTTCTTATTTTGGGGAGAGGCACACCCTGTGATGCTCAGGGGTTACTCCTGGCTATGTGCTCAGAAATCGCTCCTGGCTTGGTGGACCGTATGGCACTCCAGGGGATCGAACCCTGGTCTGTCCTTGGTCAGCATGTGCAAAGCAAACATCCTACCACCTGTGCACAGCTCTGGCCCCAAGGTTCTTTTTTGTTGTTTTGTTTAGGTTTGGTTGGGGGCCACACCATGTAATGCTCAGAGTTTACTTCTGGCTCTGTGCTCGGGAATTGTTCCTGGCAGTACTTGGGGGATCATAGGGGATATGGGGAATTAAATCCTGGTTGATGGCATGCAAGTCAAGTGCCTTTCCCCTTGTTATTTACTTTTCCAGCCTCAGGGAGTTAAGTTTTTTGTTTTTGCCTTGCATGTGGATGATACTAATTTAATCATCTGCCAAACACTTCCAGGACTTACTCCTAAACACAGAGAGAGAAATAGCCTATGAATATAGTTGGATGTGACCTAAACTTCCTCATATCTATGCCCCCCACTATTTTTATTTCTTTGAGATTAAAAGTAAAGCCTGCTTATCATCATAGGCATAATACTAGCACAAGTTTTAACTTTTTTGTTTTAGTGCTTTAATTTATATCTAGAATTAATTATTCTATCAGACTCCCTTGATATCAATTTGTTCCTCAGATTAGCATACACTTCTATTGGTTATTAATTTATTTCTGTCTTTACTGATCCATTTGGGAAATCTTACAATATAACTCACCATGGAAATTGAAGTAAGAGTATCAACTAAGTATTTATCATTACAGTTTAAGTATAAGTTTCATAGCAGATCCCAAAGGACTAAATAAGGATGGGTAAGATGTTACATAAGTTAAATTAATCAAATCAAATTAAATCATGGTAATGAAGAAAGACTGTCATATTAAGTTGTGTGATAATATCTATTAACCACTGCACAAGTTTCCTTGTAAATATGAACTCTGGTCAAATTAGAAACAGTGGATCTCAATTAGAGTCTTATCCAAAACACATTTTTCCCATTAAAACAAATGATAATTATACTTGGGAAGTAAAAGAATTTTCCCTGTACCTATTGTTTAAATGAACAAATAAATAAACATCAAAAGCAACAAAATATTGTTCTGAACTATGATTTACAATGAATAATAGTTTATATAGGAGTCAGGTATTTTTTATTATGAGGTATCCCTCTTGTTAGAGAATACATGGAGGTCAATAAATAATACGTTCAGTGAAGAAAGAATAACAAACTGCTTTTTATGAGAAACTGCTCATTCTATAATGAAGAACATTTTTTATCAGGCAATGTAATACGTTGTGGAATATACTTTCTCTAGAGTTTTAAATGTTCTTCAGGCAAATAAATGTAGTCATTTGGTAAGTCTTATAACAACTTTTCACAAGTTCAGTTGAATGCTAAAAGTTTCTCATTATATTCATCCTAAACTTAGGGCACTTGAGGCTTTTGATGTTTTGGTTAAGATATTAAGATCTAGGTGTATTGGATCAGAAACCTCCATGATAAGTGTCTAGGAATTAATATGTAGAGTGTTTATTTTGGAAAACATAGGTTTCTTGTTACTATTTACTATTTCAGTATTTAATACTTAATATGGCCTAAATACATTCTTTTTTGTTTGTTTGTTTTTTGTTTTTTGTTTTTTTGGGCCACACCCGGCAGTAGTCAGGGGTTACTGCCAGAAGTAGCTCCTGGCAGGCACGGGGTACCATATGGGACACCGGGATTCGAACCAACCACCTTTGGTCCTGGATAGGCTGTTTGCAAGGCAAACGCCTCTGTGGTATCTCTCTGGGCCCCTGGCCTAAATACATTCTTAAGTACTCATTAGTGATACAATTCAATAAGGCATTTACCATCACATTAAGATAAATAGTGTGATTACTTTAATGCTACAGGTAGGACGGGGAATGTGATTCTGTAGTAGAGTCCATGTCTGTACATGTGAGGCTCTTGATTTAACCTTCAGTACCAATGTAGCTAATCATAATTTTTAATTTAAGAGTTTTTTAGGTTTTTATAGGTTTTATAGGGATTTCTAGTCAACTCTAATAATAAATTAATGCTCAATGGAGGGTTGCTCAGAAAATTATTTTTTAATGAAGTCCTTTTAATACCTCCTTATGTTTTGCATTCAAAGGGCAAGTGTGTTCTAGTGTGACTTAATGGTTAAAAAAAACAAGTGCAACTTTTTATCTTAAACATTTTCAAGTTCCTTGTACAGCTCAGGTGAAGGGCTGTTCTCATTTCAGAAGATAAACTTGGTTAATCACTCTCACAAGGGACTATAATGTGACAGTGGCTATGATGTGGGAAGGTAGAGCATCTCCTTAAGTTGCAAATACACCTCTGTCCCCTTTACTCTGCATCCTTGCCTCTCTTATTCATGCTAGTACAACATTTCAAAGTCCATTGTTTTCCAAGGGCATTTTATTTAGGTCAATCACATGTCTTTTGAAGCTGAACCATTGAGGAGTCAAGGGAAAATTCATTTCTCTGAAGAGGTGAGCAATTTAATGGATCAGATCCTCAGAGCAGGGCTCCAGCACCATCCCCCCCTCCAAAGTCCCCTATATGCTTAGTAGAAAATGTTGTTGCTTAAACCACTATACAAAGGTGTTTATCTTCAAAAAACAAAAGAAAATCCAGAACTAGATGAACTGGGATTCTTCTAGGGATTCAGTTATTTTCATTGCCTGTACTCAACCCTCCTCTGAATCAATTATAAATCTTTTGAGGAAAGCCTTTTATCTTCAGAATTAACTATGGATGTATCAAGAAAAATGGTTTGCTAAATAAAATAAATTTTCTTCTTAATCTTTATTATAAAAGTAGTATATAATACAACTATATAAAGTTTTATGACTTTTCAATTAACTTTATTCATAGTTCCCACCATGCTTGTGGTAATTGTTCTGTTTATATTGCATTTTAGTCTAAAGATTTGAGAAGGAATATGTCATGATATATACAGGCTAATTAATATGCCTGCTAATCATAAAAAGATGGCAAAATATGACAGCCAGAAAGTAAAATATCTGGAGTAACTAGTTTCAAATCATTATCCTGAGTTTTATTAACCATATGGTCTTGAATAGAATAATACATTTTTGGATCCCATGTTTGAACCTAATTTTACATTAAGGAAAATAATCACTACTTCATCTTGTTGTCATAAGAATCAAATTAGCTCAGGCTTATAACACTGAGTATTGAGTAAGAAAGGACAAATAAGTACACAATTATGTTATTTGTTTTAGTTTGTTTAATACAGTTCCAGAAAATAATTGGAAAAAGAATTTCTGCAATGAAAATGATTCTTTATTTGGCAGAGATGTGGCTTCGAAAGAGTACAGCATCTTGACTTCAAAATTGTGGTTAACTATTACACAATTCTACAAACATGTCTCTAGTAATTTATCGGTTTAATCATTATTTAAAGTCATTAACATGCAAATGCCTTGTATGCATATTTTTTGTTTTATATTATAAAAAAAGACAGGAATTCCACATCTGGGAGGGTGTACTTATTTTCTATTACAAAACAATGAATTACTATAAATTTAACTGCTTAAAACTGCTCTCTACTATGAACTCATCATTCTATTTCCTTTTTTATATATAATTTTTATTTTGTCCAAAGTGGACTACAAATCATTCACAGTAGTATTTTAAGTACATAGTGACATTGAATCAGGGGCATTCCCACCACGAATGTTGTCCTCCCTCTACCCCTATTCCCAGCATGCATCCCACATCGCCTCTACTTTGCCCACTGGGTTGCTAGTATAAGTGGTCACTTCTGTGTCTAGCCTGTTAGTAGATTGGGTATCGATTCTGTTGTAGTTGGTTTTGGATTTGGTGTTCAAGTGTGATCATTTTTACTTCTACTCAATGTTCATTTGACTGTTTGGTGTTGGTGCCTTCCATTATTTCTCCCTCAATTTGTGAGGCAGAACAAGATCAAAAGATCAACTTCAATAATAAACTTTTATTATTGCAGAGGACTATAGGTTACAAATTTGTTTAGGCTCTCACAATACCAAAATCAAGTTGTCAGGAAGGTGGGGTTTTATCTAAATGCTCTTAAAAATCTTCTTTCCAACTTCTAGCAGAATTCAGCTAATGCTATAATACGTCTAAAATGTTTTGTTTTTTTTTTTCATTGCAAGCATTGACCTGCTGTTACTTTCAGCAACCTGGAATCACCATTCTGTCATTACACATGGTCTTCTTCATCTTTGTTGCTAGAAAGGATGTATTGTGAACCAATCTGATACATTGAATCTCCCTCCATTTTTAGTTTTCTGGAAAATTGTCTAAATAGTTTATGTTTTATTGTTACCGGTTTCTTATCATATAAAACAAAATTATGATAAGCCTTCTGCATAGTGATTCTGGCATGGATTAACTATAGCAACATATTTAAACACTGTTCTAAGAATAGAATTTTGGGATCTGATGATGACTTTTAATCAGTCATGTTTTTATTGAAGTAAATGTATTTTACATTACATGTTTGGAGTTTGTAATATTATAAAATGTGTGCTTAAACTACAGTAAGTTCACCACTTGAAGTATACTTTTTTATTTAAACATGAAATTAATCCCTTTTACTTGATTTATCCATTTTTCCCTTTTTTTCTCTCTGGTAACCATTAAAAATAGCTTTATTGTCTAAACACTTTTTTTCATTTTTTTTTTTTTTTTTTTTTTTTTTTTTTTTTTTAATATGTGTCCCACCATTTTTTTTTTTTTTTTGGTGCCTTTACTGTACCTCCTCATTCTATACAGTCAGTGTAAAGCACACAGCCTGTGGTAAGAATTGGGAGGCCTTATCTTATCTTTTATTTATTTTATTTTTTTTTCTTTTTCTTCAGGGCAAATTAAAGTTGTTTTTTTTTTTTTGTTTGTTTGTTTGTTTTGTTTTGTTTTTGTTTTTTTTTTAAAAATAAGAATTCATTTAAAGGACAAAATTAATTAACATAATGAGGCAAACCAACACAACACGATATAACAACACAACATAACATATAATATAATTACTATAATAATTTATTATTATTTTTTGTCTAAACACTTTTTTTAATCATCTATTTAATCACTTAAATAATATTTAATAATATTATTATTATATATAATAATAATAATAATAATATATTAATAATTATTAATAAATAATTTATTATTATTTTTTGTCTAAACACTTTTTTTAATCATCTATTTAAACACTTTATTGTCTAAACACTTTTTTTAATCATCTATTTACTTCATATATTTAATTGGTTTCTATGTACCACAAAAAAGTGAAATCATATGTATTTTCAATTTTTTCATTTGACTTATTTCACTGAAAATGATATGTTCTAGGTTCACCCATATAGTTGCAAATGGCAGAACTTCATCTATTTTATATATAACTAGTATTGCATTGTATATCAATATCTTACCTTCTTCACAGAATGATTTGTCACTTGGATTGTTTACACCTCTTGACCATTATAAAGAATAGTGCAGTGATAATGGTGATGTAGATATTTTCTTAAATTTATGCATTTATGTAAGATGTGATAAATAGCTAAAAGTAGGATGATCCAATTATATATGATTTTTTACCTTGATTTCTTGAAGACTATTATTAATAACATTTTCCATAATGAATGTAAAAATTGCATTCTTATTCACAAAATTTAAGATTTCCTTTCTTGCCATATCCTATCCAACACCTGTAATTTCTTGTCATTTAGATAATAGCCATTTCATAGGTATAAAATGACATTTCTTTACTGCTTTGATTTATACTCCCCTAATAATGAAGAAATTACAAGCATATTTTTATATGCCTGCTGACCATCCGTATGTCATCTTTGGAGAAGTCTCTATTCATAACATTTGGAACTTTATTACTTTATAGTTTTTTAAAATTTTATTTGTAGTTCCATGATATGACATACTATTAATAATAGGGATTCATACACACAACTTTCCAGAATTCCACCTTTTTTTAAAGATTTTTGTCACCATGATTACAAAATTATTCATGATTGGATTTCAGGCATAAATAGTTTCAACACCAATCCCTTCACCAGGGTCCACTTTCCTTTAACAAAACCCCATCATCATTATTTTCCTCCTAAAAGTCTACTTCTACAAGAGGCGCCTTTTTTAAGAAAAATATGAATTTTTGCACTGTGGTTTACAGTACTATTGGTAATAATCATACATGACACATTGCCACCTTTCAGCACCACTTCCTCCTAGTTGAATGCTTCCCTCCGCCATAGGTGTTTTCCACATTAATTCCATTCCTATCGCTATCTCTTCCTCCAAGAGGCTATTTCCTAATGAGCACCAGTTCTCATGTTTTTATTGCAATGTCTTTGGGTATTTGATATTCCACCATTGTTTCTTTTTATCAGAGAGATCATTCTGTGTCAGCCTCTTTCTCTCTGAGTAACTTCACTGAGCATAATATGCTCCAGGTTCTTCCATGTAGCAACAAATGAAATGACTATATTTTCTATGGCTAAGTAGGATTCCACTATATATATATATATACACACACACACACACAATTGTTTATTTTTCCAGTACTCTATTCTTGGACACTTGGGTATGTCCATACTTCAGCTATATAGATATCCCTATAAGAACACTAGAAACATTTTTCAAATAAATAAAGATAAAACATTCTGAAATTCATATAGAACAATTACCCCTTGCCCAATAGCTAAAGTAATCATTGGGAAAATAAGATGGAAACATCACATTCCAACTTCTATTTGAGTGTCTACTTCCTTTCATATACTATTATCTCAATGTTATCCTTTCAACTCCCTACCCCACTGGAGTGAACAGCTCAGCTCTGTAGTCCAGTTCCCATTTTCTGTTACCTTTGGCCTTTTTTGTTCCCTTTTTGTTTCTTTATATCTTACATATGACAGAGAATGTGCTGTATCTGTTCCACTTCTTCTGACTAACTTTACTCAATAGGAAACTTTGTAATCTGGATGGATTGGGTTTTGTTGGTAATGGTGCAAATTTAATAAATTCTTTATATATTTTGGAGATTAATGCCATATTAAATGTCTAATATACAAATATCTTTTTCAGTTAAATGGTATTTATTTTCATTTTTATGATAGTTTCTTTCACTGTATTTTAATTATGTGCTTATTTTTATGTGACCTTATTTAAAGAATATGTATCATATATATGTATCATATGTATCATATAGTTAACATAGTTGATCATAATACATTTGTTTTCAGATAAGTGGGAATAGATTATTATAAAAACAAACAAACAAAAGAAGGCCTGGTGTGGTGGCACAGCAGTAGGGTGTTTGCCTTGCACACAGCTGACCTAGGACAGACTGCGGTTCAATCCCCTGGCATCCCAGATAGTCCCCCACTACAGGAGCGATTTCTGAGTGTAGAGCCAGGAGTAACCCCTGAGCATCACTGGGTGTGGCTCAACTCCCCCAAAAAGAATAAAAGAAATAAAGAACCAAAAAATAAATAGAACAACAATAAAAATTGTGAAAATTATTTCACAATTGTTTCCAGCAATGAGATCATTAAATCATTAAATTAGGGTTAGTAAGCTCTTATTGATAGTTGATCATTCTGTTAATTCTTTTATTTAGACAGCAGGTGGCTTCAGATTCACATTGGTGACTACATTTTTGTGTTCCTATTTGAGTGATCGTTTTTTTAAAAAAATGGAACTGTCTATGGATGT
The DNA here is from genome assembly GCF_024139225.1 of Suncus etruscus. NCBI lineage: Eukaryota > Metazoa > Chordata > Mammalia > Eulipotyphla > Soricidae > Suncus > Suncus etruscus. Next base: position 91,577,451 of record NC_064855.1, on the reverse strand, counting down.
CAAGCACAATTGCTGATATTGTGGCCTTTTGGGGCACTATGTTAATTTTTAGCTTGATTATTTTTCAATTATTTCCTCTGCCACTGAAGTTATGTTCTCAATTAAATTTGTAGTTTTCCACTACTACTAAAGTTAAGATCACAAATATATCTGTAAGGTTAATGTAAAACTGATGTTAAAGAGCATATCTCTTTTATACACTCCTATGTGTCTTGTGGTTTGGGGTCTTATAGTCAGGTCTTTAGTATATTGAATTGATATTTTCACATGCTATAAATAGGAATCTAGCTTGATTCTTTTACCTATAGTTGTTCAGTTTTCCCCAACATCATTAAAATGGTTTTTCCTTTTTCTATTGTATACTTGTGTCTTTTTTATGACTTACCAACACAGTGTGGTATTGGGGCCAGAGGAATAGTACAGTGGGAAATTTTCTTTTGTTTTAGGTAGTTCACCTGGGTTCAATCTTTGGCATCCCAAAGGTTCCTCTGATGAACAGCTAGAGTTATTGCTGAGTGTAGAAATAGGACTTACCCCAGGCCATTGCCAGCTCTGACCACCCTCAAAAACAACACACAAAAAAACCATTATGGACTTATTTTTGTCTCTCAATTTTTATTAACATAGTGTGCCAGTTTTTATTTTAGTAACATATTATTTTAATCCCTGTTATATCATAGAATAGTTTGAATTGGAGGTAATGTGATACATATTTTTAATTTTAGGTCTCAATCTAATTCACTGCACATACAATGTCCCTTTAGATCATGTCCAAATCAGCTAACAAATAATTTTAGTTGTATCTGTAGCATCATCTTAACTGTATAATATGACATTATTATGGGAGTATTTTCAGAAACAAAGATCAAATTGTCTTAAAATTCTACCTTTAAGAGAAATGAAAACAATCTTGGAATTTGATGCATAAAAATGGAGTCCTTTACAAACACAGAAACAAAATTGCTAATGAAGACATAAACACAAAGGGGATCTAACTGATCAGTTAGACTGATAATCTGCTGACATTGCCTGTCTACAAACCATTTCAAGTTATCCATCACCCTAACATATATCGCACAGACACACCCATCAGTAGTTAAGAGGGAAAGTTAAGAGGGAAATCCAGAATTCGTTAACATCTGTAGTCTCCTATTGAAGTTTATAGCAAGCTGTGTTTTCATCAGGGTTGAATGCCATAGATATAAACATGGGGTTAATAAAACTGGAAAAATATGTTGCTGAAACCACAAAATTCAGAAACTTACTGTGAAGTGAAGAAAATAAACCTTAAGATGCTATTCTCAAGATACTGTAAAAATGTTGCAGCTCTTGAATGTGATTTTTACAACTGCATAACAGGATGACTATCTAAAGCTGTCAAAAAGAGTACCTTGAAAATAACTGAATTCAACCCACCATGGATCTATGCTGATAACACCTCTGGGACAATATGTTCAAAAAGGAGACTCAGAAAAAACTTCTCATTTATTTCTTGACCATTCATCCTTGAGGACCACATCTCTCTAACTGGGGGCATGGGAAGGTGAATAGTAAAGTGATTTTTAATGTCAATCATTAAGGATGCATAATTTAGACTGAAATGAAAACAGGTAATGTGCTTGGTTCTGTTAATAATGTTGAAAAATACCCTCCCCAAACAAACAACCCAGAGCCAATACACAGACACTTCCCTTGTCTCTGTTCTCACAAGACTCGCTTACTTTAGACTTTTAATTGTCTAGTTCATGTCTTCCTTTACTCTATAACTGCTTGTGTGTCCACAAAACTCCCTGCATCATTTCTGACAGCAACATGTTGATACCCAATTATCTCAAACCATTTAATTAAGGAAAAGTAAATGGAAAGAGAACAGGATACCACTCAAAGGCATTTAGAAAACAGTAACTTAAAGTTATTTCTTGTTCTATGTGATGAAATGGTATTGTTACTGAAAACATTTAAAAATAGAACCTGTATAATTTTAGGCTCATGTAAATGCTTAGGATATAAAAACTGGTGGTTTCTATTTTGAGCTGCCCATTTAAATTAGTGTGGAACCAAGTTCTAAGTATATCGCTTCAACAGCAATTTAAAGGAAATTCAAAGCTTATATATAGGATAAGGAAGATGTTGAAAACCAGAGCATACACATAATAGTGGAAAATAAAAAGGTTAACAGTATTTTCCCACAAGAAAGAAGATGGTAAGCACTGGACTTCCCTCTTTAATTATCCAAAGAATTAGGCATATGGAAATATTACATTTCTCTGTAAAATTATAAGGACTAAAATAAGGACCAACTTACAGAAAGATACAGGAAGAGAAATTTCAGATTGGTTACCAGGAACTTTGGAATGAAGGAAATGAGATGTTTATCAAAGAGAAAACTTCCAGTAACACAATGAATATATTCTGAAAATCTAATATCTACTCTGTTTCTTAGCATTAAAAATATTATAATATATACTTGAAAATTACAAGGACCTTCAATCTTAAATGTTCTCCCACTAAAAAATAAATAGTAATTAGATGGCAAGATAGAGATGTTAGTAAATGCTATGGTGATAATTCCCTTTTGATCTATTTGCATAGTCACATATTTGATATAGATTCACTTTCTCTGGAAAATTATCAGGGAATAGATTTGATTTATATTTATCTTATGGTGCTACTAGTTATGTATCAGTTTCTCAACTTTGCTAGGTTTTACTTCCTTTTCTTTTAAGGAAGAAAAGATTAAGCATTTATAATCTTAGCAATGTATTGAGACATTAAAAGAAATAAAAGAAAGAAAAAATATCTTGTACTCAAAATAAAATTACAGTGAATTAAACATTATTGAATATAAACTATTTCCAGATTTTCTAACTTGAGAAATTTTATTGTATCTTATATATTCATTTATCATAATGAACACGTCCTGACTAAAAATCTACAATTTTTTCATTAGCATTTGAAATTAAAACCAATTAACATTGACAACTATGTGATTTATTACAATTATTTACTATCATCATTAGAAAAAGTTGACAATCAAAGCTAAGATTAAAAGAAAAGACAATTAAGACTGAAAATAAAGTCATAGTACACAACTGTCATTTTACAATCTTCACATAGAATTTTACACCTTTAAAGAGTTCAAGGTTGTTAGCATTGGTCATTGTTTGTTGATGGACAAATAGATAGTTTCGTCTTTGTACTTTTTCTGTATTCATCTTCTTGTCCAAGTAATAAAATGTATTAAAACTGATATAAGCCAGTTAAACAGAAGACAAAAATGTAACAATAAGACACATGGTTTGGGCCGAAGAGATAGCATGGAGGTAAGGTGTTTGCCTTGCATGCCGAAGGTCAGTGGTTCGAATGCCGGCATCCCATGTGGTCCCCTGAGCCTGCCAGGAGCAATTTCTGAGTGTAGATCCAGTAGCAACCCCTGAGCGCTGCCAGTGTGACACAAAAACCAATAAAAAAAAAAAGACACATGGTTTAAGCAAGAATATTTTGAGAAAAATCACAGTAACTTTTATATATTTGTTTTTTGGTTTGGGGGTCATACTCAGCATGCTTACTCATAACTATATACTTAGGGATCATATGCAAGGCCTCCTGTTCTATCCCTTTGGCTCTGATAATAATAAAGGGTTTTTATTGTTTATTGTTTGTTTTGTTTTGTTTTGTGTTGTTTTATTTGCTTGGGGTTTTTTTGGCCATACCCCGTGATGCTCAGGGGTTACTCCTGACTATATATTCAGAAATCGCTCTTTGCTTGGGGGACCATAGGGGATGCCGGGGGATTAAATTGTGATCTGGCCTAGGTTAGCACATGCAAGGCAAATGCCTTACTGATTGTACCACCGCTCTGGCCCCAATAATACGTTTTTTAATGGATATTTCTACAAACAACTATTTTATTTCATTCATAATAAAACACATAGTTGAAGACTTTCCTTTTTTACTTAAGACTAACATTGTTTCTTCCATAAGATTATTTCTTGATCTATTTATGGAAAAAAATTGCTGAAGCATATTGTTTGCTTATTGATGGACATGCTGCCAATAATATTAAAGACACATTTTTGTATTATTCTCTGGTTGTTTGAGCTCAGGTATAAAGAGTAAAAAACCTGGTCAAATTTTCACTGTTTTGTCAAGTAGCAGTGCCAAGGGCTCATCTTACTTTTAGGAATGCCTAGAAGGTAAATGTCTTAACTATAAATGCATATACACACATTTTCTAATGAGAATAGTATCATAATTTTTATGTATAATTGTGAAAACCTGCTTCAATGGAAGGTAAGTAATGATTTTAATTTTTCTCTAGATATTAGAAAAAATGTTTATTTGTTAGATAGCATATCCGTAACCCTTAACTGATTATTGGAGTTTTGGACTTATAATCAAAGCCACGTTTATAAAACTGATCAGGGTTATGACTAAGATGCACAACTTTTTCAGCTTGTCCTGGTTTGTAAAGATGTCCTTTTGATTTCAGGTGACTATCAGTGGAAACTCTCAGTCAGCTATGCTTTTTGACACAATAATAATTAAATTGCCATCTAGATGTGGTGAATATAACAGAAACCTCTAGGACATAAAGCCAAAAGAAGCCTCTTTACTAGAAAATAAATAGCTATTCATTAGTTATTACATCAGGAAAGATAAGGTCAAAGAAAAGAATTATTAAGTGTGATTTATATTAGTTAGTGGAATAGGATTCCTAGCAATATATTGAGAAATATTCCTCTTTTATGGTCTTAGAATGATATTTTAGACAAATGTGATTTTAGCTCTGGTTGCTCTAATATTTCTCTCCTTAGGGATACCTAACCTAATGATGCTCTGTTCTCCTTTTGTATATGCAGTGGTACCAGGGCCTATACTTAGGGTCACATGCTAACCTAGAATATTCCTTAGCAACAGAGACATTTTCTGAATACTATTCTGACCCCATAAACAAGTTTTATCCTGCATTTTGTGCAATACAGATAGAGAAGAACATTAAGAATTTCTTCAGTACTGAAATTTTTCTGATATTTGTTTATTCCCTGTCCACTTCCTAGCATATTATAACTAAGTGCAGTATGGCAGGTTAGAATATGAAATCACTCAGCCTGGAATCTCCAGCGTCTCTAAGATGAGAACAAGCAAGGTACTTTTGGACTTCCAAGAAGTCAAGAGGAAGCTAGCAGGTGTATGCTCAGGAAGAAGCAAGGGAGCTTAGAAGAAAGACTACGAAAATTCTCAAAGGGTTATTAACCAATGGTAACGGACCTGCCTGCGAGCTCAGAACTCTAATTTTTTTATGTGAGGGTGATAGAAAGGTCAATATTGAGTTTCCGTATAATGAAAGTAGGCTTCTAAATGGGACGGTTTTTTTTTTTTCTCATGTGTCTTTAGTAGCGTAGATGTCACTGAGCAATCATTTTGTTATTGTTGCTTGTTTTATTTGTTTGTTTTGGGCAGGATAAGGAGCACTGCTGGTGATACTCAGGGTTACTTCTGTCACTGAGCTTGAGTGTTCACTAAGCAGTTACTAAAGTATTGCTCAGAGAAACTTGCGTTACCAAGTCAAGGTTTTCAGCATGTAAAGCCAACATTCAGTCCATTTAACCTATATCTCTGGCCCTAATTTATAATTAAAAGTTCTAATTTATGTGAAAGGAGGTTCACAACTTGGGAGGTTGGGGATATGGCACAAGTGGTCAAACCTGAGTTGCATCCCTGACACAACACAATCTCTCTAACACCTTCAAATGTGGTTCTGGCACCCTTATATACCACCATTCTGTCCCAAACCCTGAAAAAGGCTCCTACAACAATTTTCTTTCAAAAGACTGTTTATCTTTTGAGGAACAGAAATAAATTCGAAGACATTTGAAATCATTTTTGGAAGAAAAAGAAATGCTTCCTGTCATCTACGAATAACCAGGTGGTCTCTTGCCTATCTCAACCTCACAGACCATCCTAGGTGAGGACCAACATGGATTCTGCAACAGAAATAAAGTTCTCAAGTTCAAATTTTGGTTTTCTTTGCACCAGTGAAGTAAAAAGTTATATGCCATTAAAGTTATCTGCTTTGTTATTATCGACTTTTGCTTGAGTGTAATATTCTCTTTGGAGAATAGCCCATCTATTTAACTCTTTATGACTTAGAACCTGCCCTGGTGTAATGGGGTACAAGATAGGGCAGCACTTCTTTAGAAAACTCTTTGTATTGGTTTCTGTTTGTCAAGGCAGGCAGCCCTGAGCTGAAACTGTAAAATATAAAGTGCTCTTGTTCTTCATGCAGTTATAATTCATTTTCAGGTTCACATTATAAAATATCTATCAGTTCCTTGAGATTGAGTGTGCTTTATCTTTGAATATAAACCATTTTATTATAATAATATTTCTAAAATAATACATGAAAATTTATTAGAGATTAAAATCACATCACTATTCTTTCATCTTAAGCTTCTTACACTCTAAATTCATCTGGTTTGGGAGCCTGGGATAGGGCTCAGCAGTAAACAGTATACACTGAAAGCATGAACCTGGATTCATTCCCTGACACAACACATACACACACACACACACACACACACACACACACACGCACACACACACACACACGCACACACAAGCTCTGTATCCATCTTGTTTTTAAAGAAATTCAATTAACCACTAGACAAATGCTTAGTCATTCTGAATTCATTACAGACATATGTTAGATGTCAAAGCTGCGTTTCTTATTGCGTCCTTGTTGGGTATGTGTAAGTCTTCATAAAACTATAAACTGCAGAGAAAGCAGAAGTGATGAGTTGACATGAATTGACCATAAAATATGCGTACTATTTTCCATTAGTTATTAGCAGTTTTGTATATTAAAGAAATTTGTCCATAAATATCTATCCAATTGTATTTTTAAATAAAACTTTCACTAAACATTATTTTGGATATTTTCAGAGCTTAGCTTTTAGTTTAAATGACATACTCATATAGCACTTATTTACCCATCATTCTTGAAGAACCATTACTTATAATGCTGCCAATGTTAAATTTGTGCAAATTTTTTTTCAGTGCCAAACTACCACAAGAATGTTTGTTTTCCTCTACCAACATCCCACGGGGCCCCTCTCATTCCTCTACCACTAAGTTCAGGTCTGTAGACCAAGTATTCATTTCTATTTTCTGAAGGTTATTTATTGTTTTCTTACTATGTTTCTTTATATTCAGTATGTGAGAAAGATCATTTTATATTTGCCCCTCTCTAAACTGACTTCACTTAATAAAATACTCTCTACTTTCTCCTATGTGGAAGTAAATGGCATGATTTTATATTTTCTTATAGTCAAGTAATATTTCATCATGTGTATGCACTGATATTTCTTTACCATTTCATTTATTCTTGGGCAATTGTGCTATTTGTAGATTTATTTTATCTTGTTTATTTTGAACAATGCTGCATTAAACATAGGGGCATAAATGTGTTTTTGAAAAAGTGTTTTGGGGCCCTTTAGATAAATGCCAAGAAGAGGAACTGCTATATTAAATGAAACTTAATTCACAAGTTTTTGACAAGTGTTCATATTGCTTTAAGAAGAGTTTGAACCAGTATATTAGCAGTGAATCAGGATTGCTTTCTCCCCCATGCATGCCAACACAGATTCATTTTATTCTTTTTGATATGTGCCAATCTATCTGGAGATGGTGATTTCTCATTGTTGTTTTGATGTCCACTTACCTAAAATAAGTTATAGAGAGCATTTTTCATATACTTATGCATCATCTGTTTGCCTTATTTAAGAAAGTGTCTCATCTCTTCTCATTATCTTGTCATCTCATTTCTTCTTTGCTCATCTCTTTTTCCCGTTTTAAACCATTAGTATGTTATCCGTTTATTTTTTAATTTTATCACAAAATATAATGAAAACTACACAAACAGATGACACAGGTACTTATATACAAATTTATTGTCAACTGCAAGTCTTTTTTCTTCACTGTTGAGATCTAGACTTTGAGATGAACCCTATTAGCATTTAGTGTCAGTGATAGAGATACCTTCACTTCTCAGTTCTGCTCTACAAAAATAACCATGATCTGTTGACCTAATTTTGGATCATTTAAACAAATTACATATACCCCAATATCTTCCACATGAAAAAAATTCCAAACATAATTCATAATTCAAACCTGTTGTATTTGTAATTTCTACATATGCTTTCCTAATTTAAGTCACAAAATTATAAGAATAGGGCTTTTGTAATCATCACTTTAGAAACTGGAATTAATTTATCCAAATTTTGAAAAGTTCCCTTCTATGATTTTTGTATATGATATAGATAAAAACAATAGTTCATGTCTAGACTATTTTCTGTACTTATGATAATTTAAGTGTCAAACATATTGTTTAATAACCTGGAATTCATTTTAGTGCAAACTGTAGAGAAAAGCATTTATTGCTTCTCATCATGTTTTCTGTATTATTGCTAGTAATAAGAGTATAAAATGACTATGATTTCCATCACTACTGCCCAATTGATTTTCCAAATGTATTTATTTCTCATATAAGTGATTTAAAACCATCTTTCCTATGAGTTATTTTTGTCATGCTCATCTTGACAAATGCATATAACCCCAATTTTATGGATTAGTAAGCAGGCCACCTTTTAAATTAGCCATGTCGATGCTAAAAGGAGCTTTATTCTGAAATATTATCAATATCTATTATGCTCTTCAAATACTTTTAACTGATTTAGCAACCTAACATGGGATGCTAATTCAACCTGTAAGTTGGTGGTAGATGATGTGAAGATACATGTGAGTAGAAATAATCTATTTGTTTCCTGCACTGACCTTCTCCATAGGAACTCTTCTTTCAGCACTGTAGACACTCAGTAAATATACATTGAGTAATAATAAACCTGTGTACTAAATAATTTACATTATTTTAGAGTTTATATTTTATTAGAGTAATAAAAATTACCAACTGGAATAATAACCAATGCCCAAAGCAATTTATTTTAAACTAAAGATTTCCTACTTCCCTATTCTAAGATAAAGCTATAAAATCTGGCTTAATATTTAATAACATAGATGGTGTATCAGTCAGATATAATTGCAAAAGTCAGGCTCACTTGCAGAGAAGCAAATTCATTCTACCAAACTTAAGCAGAAGAGATTTAAGAGTATATCAAATAAAGATGATATTAAACAGCTAAAATTGTTAGAATGATTAAAAATATACTTTAGACTTGAGCTTTCAGGAAGAACAAAGACAAACTTGGTTTCCTTGGACAATTTACCTTGTTAAGAAATCTTTAGAATCAGAATATCACCTGTAAGATTGGAAAAATTGTGATTATTGTTGCTATGACGTACACAAAATGGTTACCTCTAACACTGCCTCTCTTACAGTTGTATATTATATTTTGAGTTTTGGTCAAGATTGTTTTTCTCTCTGATAATTTTACATTCCAGTCTTCATAGATTTTTTAACTGTTTTTGTAGTCAAGATTCAAATAAAATACTAAAGTACATTTTTTAATTGAAATCTAAAGTACATTCTGAATACTAGCTGCAAGACACTCAGAAAAATGTAATCATAATGTTCAGCACCAGTATTTTATAAGGGAACACAATATACTTGAAATGTCTGAGAACTTTAATCTCCTCTGAAACATAATGCCCCTGTGAATTCAGTTCTCCAACTTCACTCCAACTAATAAAAATATCAAAGTATACGGTGTCCAGCATTAGATCAGTCTAAGGTTATTGGCTATGTAAAGGAGACTAGATTATTCATCACCTCCTGGTCATACAGGACAGGCAGTATCAAATACCCACTACAGAATGATAATAATGTTAGAATGCCTTTATTGGCACCAATGCTGCTACAGGCATATTTACCCATCGTACCTTGCTGATCTGAACAATGCCTCTTAGATCAGACATTTTTTCCCTTAATTGAACAAAGTTTACAAGATAGTGGAACATTTAGACAAATAAACATACTGAGTAGTCTCTCTCTCTCTCTCCTCCTTTCTCTAACTTCTCTCTCTTCTGTCTACTCATCCCCTCCAAAAAAAAAAGAAAATATATATACTGATAAACAGAAAGAAAACTTAAAATATTTTAGAAAATATAGCATAGTTGTAGCACAAAGTAAATTATGGTAGCCAGCATATCTAGTATGAAAATAATAAAAAAATAAATAAAAAAAGAAAATAATATTATCTGTATTACTGATAGATCTCTTAAAATCTTTGTGCCTTTGTTTACCCTTCTCAATAAAGTAGCTTAAGTAATTAATATATTTATTGAGTTTCTAATGAGTTATTGAGTTAGAATTTTTCTCTCTGGGATATATTAAGGTAAGGTAGTTCTTTAATAATGCTGTTTTCTTGCATGTAGTTTCTTTATAATTAGTTGAAAATAAATTGTCCTGGCCAATGCTAAACAAAATTACACTATTGAAAAACCTGGTTTTGTTATGTGTCATATTACTAAATAGATCAGTTTTTAAGAACCCATAATCAGAAATTTTACTGTATGTAGTAAGTGTTAGCTATCATTGTAAATTAAGTAATAAGTCATGATTTAGTCTAATATCCATGTTCATCTCTGTGACAACAGATGAATGCTTGATAAAATGAGGCAAAATCCAAACTCTCAAGGTGATAGGGTCCGGGGCAATGAGCCCCGACTTGTCCTTTCGGCGCCTTGAGGGTCCCAAAGAGACACAGACCATGCACAAGCAACAGGTGAGTTTTATTCTGGCCGGTCAGGGTCATCTGCCAAGATGGATCTCAGAGCAGAGACCCCGAGGCTCTTTTCTGCAGAGCTTATATAGGAATTTTCAAAGGAAGAACAGCACTTTTTCCTTATCAGTCACAGATGCAGCTGTGAACAAAGGCTTACATTAAAAAAAAAGGACATCATAGCTTTAAGAGACACATTCAATGATCAAAGAGATGACCATTAAAACTTATCAACCCTAGTGTTACATATTGCAGGTGTCAGCTTATTACAGTGGGCCAGGATGGGAACAACTTGGCCTTGTTAGTTACAGAGAAGAAAGGGGATCACTAAAACTCAAGGTTCAAATGTAGCTAACTGTTAGCTTCCTTTGCACAGAGTGAGACATATGTCAGCCTAGGAAGCATGGGAGTTGGCCTTTCTGGTGCCGAAAGCCGCCTCTGCTGAAATCACTCTAGGCTTATAATTATTAGCAATAATATAAGAGTACTTAACGACTAACTTAACTTATTGATATACATATATCCTATAAAACTTAAAACTTACTAAAAGTGGCAGCTATAACATAATAGTAAGTATAAATGAGCCTTGATCCCACATGCCCAAGTCTTTATCTCCCAGGCTTGCTGTCCTTGGAAAAAGAGAAGTTTAAAATATATATAAGATCTAAAAACATTTAAGAAATTTTTCCTCATCAAAGGTAATAAGTGTCCTAATTTAAAATAATTGACAATTGGGCTGGGTATTTGATTTAAAAACAATGTAATTCCTTGATAATTCCTGAGTTTGATACCTATCACCAGATATGGAACATTTCTAAAAGTTCTGATGCACATGATAGCATGCCGGGAGGCTTGAGTTTGATCACTGGTACCACCTAGTCACATAATCATTTCATAGTATGCCCTTGGAAATATTTTAAAGGAAAGGAACAGGAATATAAGTAAGTTAAAGGTACTTATTCTAAATAACAGAATGAAAATAAAAAGTTTCTTGTTTTGTAAAACCCTGTGAAGACTAGAATATGAGGTTATCACTGATTGCAACAATCTTGACCAAAACTAAACAAACACAAAAATAACCCTAAAAATTACTATAAATATAATCTAAGAGAAGACTGGAAAAATTTTTTTTCTAGTCAAACTAACAAAATCTACCTCAAGTCATAACATTTTCTTGGATTCAGAGGAATTATTGTTATTGATGAATGGATCTAACTTTTTAATTCTTTTATGACTTTTTTCTTCTATTTTAGTCTTTGGACCACACCCAGCTATGGATGTTCCTTACTCTGCACTCAGGAATCACTTTTTGGGCCCACAGCACCATATAGGCTGCTGGGGTTTGAACCTAGGTCAATACCTGTGTATTCTCACTCCAGCCCCACACAGTTTTTTCTTTAAATTTTTTGTTACCTTTTTATATTTTTTAAATTTTGTTTACTTGTCTTGTTTACTTTGTTTTGAGACACACCTGGTGGTGCTCATGGCTGACTCCTGGCTCTGCACTCAAGGGTCACTTCTGGGGACGATATCAGATGCTCAAGATCGAGTCCAAGTCACTCATGTGCAAAATAAATGTCTGGCCTGCTGTCCTGTCACTCCAACCTCCTGTTAATTTATTTAAACATTATGGTATACAAAGTATACAGTTGTTTCTGGCCTTCAATGTTCCAACACCAATCCCATCATCAGTGTAACATTCCTTCCATCGTTGTTCTCAGTTTCCCATTCACCCTAAAGTCTGTGCCTAGACAGGTGGAAATTAATTCTTTATGTTGTTTGGTATAACTAAATGGTAATGAAATTATACAAAACAAAATGCTTGTTTGAAAGAAAAATTTTGAAAATTGTTATTTCTCACAGAAAAGTCATTGAGTCATTCTCTGAAGGTTTATTAAGCTTTTACTGCTAGCTAAGCATTCTGTATTGGTTTTGTTTGTTGACCTTAGGTGGCTCCTATGCTATTTTTCTATCTACATTGGTGTGCTTCTACTGGAGAGTCAGTATTGAGGACTTCGAACTTTCATAAGGCCGTTCATATGGCTGCATGTTTCAGCAACTATAGTATCTCTAAAGGTTGGCCAATGAGTTTACATGGTGGTGGTTATGGCTAACTATCATAAGCATGTGAGGCAGACGACATTAGGGGACTGCCCATTCCTATGTTGAGAAGACCCCAGTATTTTTAATGCCAAACTAGTGTACCTGGCGTTTTTGTTGATATATGTCTCTGTAGAAATTAGTTGTGAAGCAGTGAACTTGGACTATTGGCAGTGACTGTAGGGTATAAATGTGGCTGCCAGGCTTTGGTGGGGAACTTTGCCCATCCTCCTCCGGAGGCCTCCCCAGAGTTGTCAGCTCTGAGAGCAGTGTACCCATACGTTTTGCAACTTGACTCACATCTCTCCAAGAATAGTGTGAATTTGTTGAACTGGAATGTGGTTGCTGGACTTGTGCTTTTTTATTTCCAAATACAAAAATAATACAAATGGTCAGGTATTCATTCTGCTGCTCATATATAAAAGTTTGTAATAGATAAAAATTTAATTAAAAAATTTAAATACTCAAAAGATTCTTCCTGAGGAAAATACTGAGTCAGCTCTCTATATGAGATACAATATCAAAGATAACAACAGGAGACATAACTATAGATTCTTTCAGAGTACATAATTATGGCAAACAAGCCAGGCACAAGAGAGTTCTATTAATATTGAATTTCCTAGTTTTGCCAAAAAATTGTTCATTTTAGTATGACATTATTGTGGAGGATTTTCTAAAGAAGTTATATAAGAGACTTCAATACAAATCCTATTGGGTTGAAAATTTCTTTCCATATATTTAGATGCTTCTCAGAAAAGACTATTCTGTTGTGATTATTTACTCGTTTTACAAAATTATTGCAATAAACATCTGATTATCTAAATTCAAAGGAAATGGCATGTTCATCATATGTGTATGAAACTTCTAATACACACTTGACATTCACCAGCTTCAATTGAAGTACAAAATTTATAGTGAGGCTTCTCCTTTCAGAGAATTTTTCTAATTGGTAAAACAAATTACATGAATTATATAAATGATGTAAACAAGAAGGCAAATAAGGTCATGTAAACAAAAATGCATTGCAGTACATATAACTATATAAATATGTACACATTATTATTGGTTTTACATATTAAATGTTGTTATTTAGAGACATGTCATTACTAACATTTTCTATGCACAATAAAATAACATAAAAAATATGAACCTCAAGAAACTAAATTTGAACATCTATATAATTCAGTAATTTCACAGCAGGTCATAGACTCCAAACCCAATATAGAGAAAAAAACAAAAAAATTGTTTGGCAAGATGGGTGGGATAATCTAGCTAAAGAGAAACATCTTGATAAAAATTTTCACAATCCCCCCTAATTTTATGTAAATATGTACCTAAAATAATATTGTCAACAATATGTAAGCCACTATGATCAAAATAAAAATTATATTAAAAATTATATTTAAAAAAATAAAAAAATAAAGGTAAAAAATTTTTTTTCACAGAAAGATAATTTGGTATGCTATAAACTCTAGTGACAGTTATAAACTGAACTGTACTGATAATTATAAATTGGGAAAGTATAAGGTGATGAAATATTTGCTTATTAGAGAAAAAGGGAATATTTGGCATTTAAACATAACTGGTAATAATGTAAGTGCATTTAAGGTGATTATCTCTTTAATGACAAAGAAAGAGAAAAAAGTAGGACATATATATATATATATATATATATATATATATATATAGAAAGAGAGAAAAAGAGAGAGGAGTAAGTGGTTGGAGAGGAGAAGGATGTGACTTCTTTCAAGATTGAATTCCAAATGGAAATGATATTAAAAATTGTGGATAAGATTTTTACATTTTTAATAATCTTTATTTAAGCACCATAATTAAAAACATGATTGTAGTTGGGTTTTAGTTATATAAAAACAATACCTCCCTGCATCAGTGCAACATTCCCAACACCAATGCCCCCACCCCACTCCTTCCTTTTCCATCCCTAAATCAATAGTAGAGTGGAGGGAGGCAGAGTGATAGCACAGCAGGTAGGGCATTTGCCTTGCACACAGACCACCCATGTTCAATCCTTGGTATACCATATGGTTTCCTGAGCCTGCCAGGAGTAATTTCTGAACACAGAGCTGAAGGAACCCCTGAGCTCTGCTGGGTGTGGTCAAAAGAAAATAAAACAAAACAAAGCAAAACAAATAATAGAATAGATAAGGCACCTTACATTGCAAGTACTGACCTGGGTTTGATCTGCAGTATCCCATATGGCCCCCAAAGCCCTACTAGAAGTTATCCCAGGGCAAAAAAAAAAATAAAAATAAAAATAAGCCTGAATTGAGCACTGTCAAATGTGGCCCCAAAACAATACCAAATAAAAAAAACAAATTTTACATCTTAATCTTTGAAGGAAGAAGCTAGAGTATATATATGTTTTCTTCTGACTTGGACAAAAATAAAAAAGCTTTTTGACACTAGCTTGACTTATTAAGGTTCTAGAATTAATTTTTTGAAGAGGTTCACTCATGCACTCTAGTAAAAGAATTACTTGGAATAAATTTTAATAACTAGATAACAGTCATCTGAAATAGTCAACTATTAAGAAAAGTAAATCCATTTAAGTAATGACAAACTGGATTTACAACAAGAGCATATTCAAATTTTAGAATACTTGCTTAAATCTAGTTCTATTTAAAATTTTTCTGTATATCCCACATAAGCAACATTAATTAAACATTAAATAATATTATTAAATAAGGCTATAATAAACATTATTATGAAAGAAAAAAATAAAATATTAAGAATGAAAAGAAAGTTAAGTCTTCTACATGAACAACAAGGAATCTTCCAGCACTTATTTAATTTCCCTGTAACACAGTGTTTTACATTTTATGAGCAGGTCAGAAACAAGAGACAGTAAAGAAAACATTATCCACATAGTTTTTATGTTAAAAAGCTTAATTTACCATGATAACTAATCATACATATTCCCTGAAATATTTGAAGAGCCTACTTCATGGATTAAAGATCAATTTGTATTAAGTGAATTGACCTCTCTAAAAGTGAAGTTGAAGAGTAAATAAGGGGCTACCAAGTGGAGAGGTCGCCAATTTGGTTTCTGCTAGAAGCTAAGAACTGGAAAGTAAAAATAGAGTTTGATGGAGTAGAAACATAGATTTGTATCCCAAAAATGAATGAATTAATTAATGAATGAATGGCTTTTCCTCGTTTCACATTCTGTGCAATGTCGATTCTGTGTAATGTCACCAGATACTGTGAGCTCACTCTGAGCACAGCGTCCTTTCAGTTCTCACTCTGTAAAAGAAAAAGCAGTGCTCAGCTGGGAAAGCAGGTGCAAAATAATTCAAGCAAATACAGCCTTGTCGAGCAATGGCTGAAAGGCAACTAGTGAGTGTCTCCTCAAAAAGTTTGGGAGATAACTGCAATAAAAACAGGTGATGGGGGCAGAAATGAATAATTTTCAGGAGAGAAAGTAGGAAAGATAGAAAGAAGAGAAAAAAAGACAAAGATGCTATTTTATTTTTATTTGAGGAGATAAAGGGCAGACATTTTTTAGGAAATAGCTCATTAAACAGAACATGGGAAGGTGGATTGCTTGTTTCTAGGCAACTTGAAGTTCACTTTCTGCAGACTTTACAGGATCTACTGAGAGAGACTTGATCAAAAAGGAGCCAGCAGGTGGGCCACACAGCTTCCCCACTGTTAATCCACAGTGGTAGATTTTGCTGTCTACCTGATCGTCTTTTATAAAGGTGTTACTGTGAATACTCTCTAATCACATTCAGAATATGAAGAATCAATTGGCAATAGCCTGAAATATGCAGGAGCAAACAAAGCTTGAATATCTGGGGCAGCCCCAGAATTGGACTACCCATGTCATTTGCCTGGTCTTGAAAAATCCTTACAAAATTGGGCTTTTAGTCCCCAAGGGGTAGGACAGTTATTAGCAGGATCTTTAGGGCTGCATACCCTCGCCTCTATATTTTTTTGCCCAGAGGCCAGGAGTACAGCATCAGATCCCTGCTCAGTGAAGTGAAGGACACATAGCCAGATGGCAGAGTCACCTGCGTGTAGGCAGTGCAGAGAACCAATTATTGCCTTTTGGCTTTAGTCCAGATTTAAAAACATAGTTTAATATGTTAGGTCTAATAAATATATTCCAGTTAGGTAGGGATAGTTTAGAAAAATAATATTTTAAGAAAAAAACTTTAATTTTTAACAATGATAATAAAAGCTATTGCTAGCAGTAATCTTTTTTAGATTATTATAAAGTCAGATTATTTTTAAGGACCCCTACCTGTTCTCTAGCAATATGCTAGTAAAGTCAATGTTTTGTGATATTTAGAATTTCTATGTAACTGAAGCTGCAAATGACAAAAAGGACAGAATTCGAAGACAATAAATTGTTGCGAACAAAAATATGTTTAGACATGGTAGGGCATTTTAAGCAGAATTGGGTTAATTTAAGAATATTCCAATAGCACATAACTTGAACTATCTAGTCCCACCTCCCAATTAGAGCGGGAAATAAGGCAGGTACCAAGACCAAACAGGGGTAGGACCACTAAGTAGTAAGCTAGGCACAGAGGGAACCACTTATTCTGGCAGCCCCGGGGGTGAGGGAGGAGGATATGGGAGGTAGGACGGGAATGGAGATGGAGGGAGGGCAATTCGGTGATGGGAATTCCCCTGATTTTATGTTAATATGTACCTAAAATATTATTGTCAATGATATGTAAGCCACTATGATTAAAATAAAAATTATATTTATTAAAAAAATATTCCAATAAGTCTGAAGAAATAGATCAAGAAGCTGAGTGCCTGTGCTATGCAGGCTTCACAGCAATAGGTCAGATCCCATCTGAAGCCTGACCATAAGGTACCTCACACTACCAGATGCATCCCCCATAAGTGAAGAATAATTCATATCTATATGGATATAATTCCTGTCTTAATAAGTTATTTAATGATATGGTTTTGGGGTGTTTTGTTTGTTTTTGTGCTGTTCAGGCTTTTTTGTTGTTGTTGCTTGGTTTTGTTTCTTGTGCGTGTGCGTGTGTATGTGTGTGTGTGTGTGTGTGTTGCTCAGGGTTTATTTCTAGATCTATGCTCAGCAAAGAGACATCCCAGTGCTACCAACTTCGAGATTGGTATATCTAAGATTTCTCTTGGCTTGACCTGCCTCTCTTGTGAGCAAGAATTAAATGAATCAATGGGCAGAAATGCCAACAATTGTGGCATTTTTTGTTAACATAAAATTAACATTTCTATTAGAGTCTTGACAATGAATGCTTATTGTTTCCTATATGATGTAATTCTCTAAAATAATTTGACTTTTTGAAATGTTGAGGAAAAGTAATCTCTTCATACCTTGTTCCAAAGTGTATTTGGTGAGGTGTTTCAAAATACATACAAGATAAACAGTTTAATGAAGAAATTTGGAGAAATAACATTAAGTATTTTTAGCTTGTGCTTCAAAACTTCACTCTTCTCCCCAGTTCAGTACTCTTCCTCTCTTTTTTAACTCTTCCCCCCAAACACCAAAAATGTAAACCAAAATATTGTACTTTCTAATATCAGGAGTCATTGAAAATTTTGTTGATTAGATGTATTAGCAAAACATTAGCCAACTTTTTGCAATTTTTTTCATGAGAACTAAATACTTTTAAGACCCAATTCACCAACATTTAGAATAAAAAGTTACTAAACATATATACAGATACAGACTTAGCAAATTTCTCTAACTTTTCTGATTCTGACAGTGTTTAAAAGAGAGCAAAATACGAGCATAAGCTAGGCTAGTTAGATAGTCTAGTAAGATAGGAAGCTATTTTTCTCACTCATTTAAATTGCAATCCTTCATTGTCTACAACATCTGCTACAAAAAATCAAATATGTGTTCAGTTTCCTAACCAATCTCTATTGATTGTTTAGTATAGGCCAGACACTAAGCAAGTTCATTACTATTTCCTTAAAAAGGCAGTCAACAAATAACTTGATGTTTTATACTTCCTCCATTGATTCCACTGACTCAATATACTCTCATGATTTCCCTTAATGATAAAATTGAGAGACAAGGAGGAGTCTGTAGTAAACTGGGACTACAGCAATAGCAAGTAAAGGTAGAAAATTGTTGACACTAGAGTAGGGAACCCCGGCGTCCCTGGTGAGTGCACTGTTTTAGGGCGCTCACACGTGGACGACCCGCAGCCGCCAGCCACCCTGCGCGCGACCCCCCCCCTCATAAACTGCAGAGGCCAGCCGCGCCAACGGGGAGTAGGGAACCCCGGCGTCCATGGTGAGTGCACTGTTTTAGGGCGCTCACACGTGGACGACCCGCAGCCGCCAGCCACCCTGCGCGCGACCCCCCCCCCTCATAGACTGCAGAGGCCAGCCGCGCCAACGGGGAATAGCGAACCCCGGCGTCCATGGTGAGTGCACTGTTTTAGGGCGCTCACACGTGGACGACCCGCAGCCGCCAGCCACCCTGCGCGCGACCCCCCCCCTCATAGACTGCAGAGGCCAGCCGCGCCAACGGGGAGTAGGGACCCCCGGCGTCCATGGTGAGTGCACTGTTTTAGGGCGCTCACACGTGGACGACCCGCGGCCGCCAGCCACCCTGCGCGCGACCCCCCCCCCCATAGACTGCAGAGGCCAGCCGCGCCAACGGGGAGTAGGGACCCCCGGCGTCCATGGTGAGTGCACTCTTTTAGGGCGCTCACACGTGGACGACCCGCAGCCGCCAGCCACCCTGTGTGCGACCCCCCCCCATAGACTGCAGAGGCCAGCCGCGCCAACCGGGGAGTAGGGACCCCAGGCGTCCAGGGTGAGTGCACTCTCCTAGGGCGCTCACAGGTGGACGACCCGCAGCCGCCAGCCACCCTGCGCGTGACCCCCCCCCCCATAGACTGCAGAGGCCAGCTGGTTGGCACAGAGACCACACCACCCGTTGCCTCAACTTCCAGGCCCCAGAGTTCATCCCACCTGACCCGAGCGTAGACTGGGGAGGACATTCCCTAGTACCTAGTGGGCCGGAGTCACCTGCCCAGCTGGGACAGGTGGGACGAATAGACTAGGTGAGCTTGGGCCTGCCCCCTGGACCTTTAGGTAACCTAGAGCAACCTAGCCCCGAGCCCCAGAGTGGACCTGAGACCCCCCCTAGGGCTGAGAGCAGCTACTGGGAGGGCTTGACTGGGGGAATTTCTTCCGCGGTAACTCGGAGGAGCAGAGCTTCATTGACCCCCAGATAAGGGAGGGAACAGAGAGTCAGGCTCAACAGCGCCCGCAACCAGTGTGGCCAGAAGCGGAACTACACCTGCTAACAGGAATAAAGAGGAAGACTGACTTCCAACTAGTAGAGGAGAGGAGAAAAAGGAGAGGAGAAACAGTGCCCCCCACCACTGTGGTCAGGAAAGGACCAATACTAGCTGCCAACAAAAGAGGAAAACAACTAACCAGGCCACATAAAGAGTACAGGAGGATCAAAACCTCAGCGAGTTCACCCAAAAGTCCCTCTAGAACCACCCTCAGGGAGGGAACCAACTCCCACACCACAGGGGATCAAAACAGGTGAAAATTAGAAGCACAGCACTCTAAAACACACCATTAAATACAAAGAAATATGCGTAAATCAAGGAAATCACTAATATCTGGAGATATGGTGACAAACTCTTGCAAGCTTCCAAGTCCACCAAAATACACAGATACACGCGATGAAGACCTAAAAGCAGCCATGAGGAAGGAAATGCAAGAATTAATAAAAGGAATTAGAGAAACCCTAGCTATCGAGTATAAGAAATCTATGGATGAACAAATCAGCCAAATTAAAGAAGAAATGTTAAAGAACATGAGAGATTCCATACAAAAAGAAGTGAAGGAATTAACAGACAAAGTAACAAGCCTTACAAGCAGAAACACAGAATTGGAGAAACACATTGAAGAACTCGAAGGAAAACTGCAAACAAAAAATGATCAAGAAACCAACAAAGAAATAAAAGGCAAAGCACTGGAAGGAAAGGTCCAGTATCTAATG
Organism: Suncus etruscus; assembly: GCF_024139225.1. Classification (NCBI taxonomy): domain Eukaryota; kingdom Metazoa; phylum Chordata; class Mammalia; order Eulipotyphla; family Soricidae; genus Suncus; species Suncus etruscus. Next base: position 91,556,610 of record NC_064855.1, on the reverse strand, counting down.
AACAAGGACAAAAGAAACAACCTAAGAATTGTGGGTATACCAGAAGGGGAGGAAGTAGGGAAAGGGGAAGAACAAGTAGTCAGAGAGATAATAGCGGAGAACTTCCCCACCCTCTGGAAGGATACTGCAATGCCAATACAGGAAATAAAAAGAGTTCCCAATAAGATAGACCCCAATAAACAAACACCAAGACACATGGTAATCCAATTGGCAAAAAACAAAGAGAAAGAAGAACTCCTTAAAGCAATAAGGAAGAAAAGAAACCTCAAGTACCAAGGTAGGGACATAAGAATCAAACCAGATCTCCCATTTGAAATAATTCAAGCAAGAAGACAATGGAATGACATATTTAAACGACTGAATGAAAGAAATTTCCAACCTAGGGTCCAATACCCAGCAAAACTTACATTCATATGGGAGGATAGACTAAAAACATTCTCAAACAAGAACGAATTTGAACTATTTGTGCAAACAAAACCGATCCTAAACGACTTACTCAAAGACGAATTACACAATCCAAACCCCCGATTGTAACAAAAACCACCCTACACAACACAACTACACAACAATCCTCTCTCTCAATAATCTCCCTAAATGTTAACGGACTAAACTCTCCAATTAAAAGACACATAGTAGAGAACTGGATTAGGAAAAATAAACCGGACTTCTGCTGTCTGCAAGAAACACACCTACAGATGCAGGATAAGCACAGGCTTAGAATAAAAGGATGGAAAGTGATTATTCAGGCCAATGGAAAACAAAAAAGAGCAGGGACAGCAATTCTTATATCAGACCAAATTGCATTAAACCTCAAGAAAGTGATCAGAGACAAAGAGGGTCACTACTTACTGATCAGGGGAACATTAGATCAAGAAACACTAACCCTGGTCAATATCTATGCACCTAATGTAGAGCCAGCAAAATATGTGAGGCAACTACTGGCAAACCTGGAGAAACACATGAAGGGAAATGTGATAATAGCAGGGGACCTCAATACTCCACTATCACCACTAGACAGATCCACCAAACAGAAAAATAGCAAAGAAATAAGAGCTCTGAATGAAAAATTAGAAGATTTAGGGATAATAGACTTATATAGAGCCCTCCACCCCCAGAAAGCAGAATACACATTCTTCTCAAGCCCACATGGAACCTTCTCCAGAATAGACCATATATTAGGATACAAAGCCAACCTATATAAGACCACAAAGGTAAGGATCATTAGAAGTACCCTCTCAGATCACTATGCCACAGAGCTCAAAATTGAGGTCAAGAAGAAGCAATGGAGAAAAACTAATACCTGGAGATTAAACAACATGCTGCTCAACAACAGCTGGATCAAAGAACAACTCAAGGAAGAAATAAAAAGATTCCTTGAGACAAATGACAATGAAGAGACAACATGTCAAAATTTATGGGACACAGCAAAAGCAGTAATTAGGGGGAAACTCATAGCAATTCAGGCCTATGTCAAGAATCAGGAAAATAACAAAACCAACAGTTTAAAAGATCACCTCAAAGAATTGGAACATCAGCAACAGAGAAGTCCAACCACATCCAGAAGGCAAGAAATAATAAAAACCAGAGCAGAAATAAACAACATAGAAACCAAGAAAACAATACAAAAAATCAATGAGACCAGGAGTTGGTTTTTCGAAAAAATAAACAAGATAGACAAACCACTGGCAAAACTCACCAAAAAAAAGAGAGAAAACACCCAAATCAATAGGATCACAAATAAAAGGGGAGAGATTACAACAGAACCCCAAGAAATACAACATATCATGAGATCATATTATGAACAACTATACTCAACTAGGCTAGAGAACCCAGTAGAAATCGATAGATTCTTGGAAAAACACCCTCTTCCAAGACTGGAAAAGGAAGATCTAGAAATCCTAAACAGACCAATCACCTCAGAGGAAATTGAAGATGTAATTAAAAAACTCCCTAAGAACAAAAGCCCAGGCCCAGATGGATTTACAGGTGAATTCTATCAAACATTTCAAGAAGAGTTACTACCACTTTTCCATAGGCTCTTCCAAACCATAGAAAAAACAGGAATCCTCCCCAACTCCTTTTATGAGGCTAATATCACACTCATTCCCAAAGAAGGCAAAGACACTACCAAAAAAGAAAACTACAGACCAATCTCACTAATGAACATAGATGCAAAGATACTCAATAAAATATTAGCAAACCGAATCCAGCACTTCATCAAAAAGATCATACATCACGATCAAGTGGGATTCATCCCAGGAATGCAAGGTTGGTTCAACATACGCAAATCAATCAACATTATACACCACATCAACAACATGAAAGACAAAAACCACATGATCATATCAATCGATGCAGAGAAGGCATTTGACAAAATCCAACATCCTTTCATGTTAAAGACACTCAGCAAAATAGGGTTAGAAGGAACCTTCCTCAAGATAGTTACAGCTATCTATGAAAAGCCTACAGCCAACATTATACTCAATGGTGAGAAACTAGAAGCATTCCCACTAAGATCAGGAACTAGGCAAGGCTGTCCACTCTCTCCACTCTTATTCAATATAACCTTAGAAGTCCTAGCAATAGCAATCCGACAAGAGAAGGAAATCAAAGGAATTCAAATTGGGAAAGAGGAACACAAGCTATCTCTCTTTGCCGACGATATGATGATATACATCGAAAACCCTAAAGAGTCCACAGTAAAACTCCTAGAAACAATTAACCAATACAGCAAAGTGGCTGGTTACAAAGTCAATACACAAAAGACAGTAGCGTTTCTATATACAAACAATGAAGTTGAGGAGAGAGAGATTAAAAATACAATTCCATTTAAGATAGTATCAAAAAATATCAAGTATCTAGGAATCAACCTTACAAGAGAAGTGAAAGACCTATACCAGGGAAACTTCAAAACACTCCAGAAAGAAATTGAAGATGATCTAAAGAAATGGAAGAACATCCCATGCTCATGGATAGGTAGAATTAACATAATCAAAATGACTATCCTACCCAAACTCCTATATAGATTTAATGCAATCCCTATCCAAATCCAGACACAATTCTTTAAAGAATTAGAACAAGCATTCACAAAATTCATCTGGAACCACAAAAGACCCAGGATAGCCAAACAAATACTGAAAAACAAGAAGCTGGGAGGCATCTCCTTACCTAACTTGAAACTATACTATAAAGCCATAGTAATCAAAACAGCATGGTACTGGAACAGAGACAGGACATCAGACCAGTGGGTCAGAACAGAATTCCCAGACATAAACCCCCAGGTATATAGCCAACTAATATTTGATAAAAGAGGCAAGAATCTGAAATGGAACAAAGAAAGCCTATTCAACAAATGGTGTTGGTACAACTGGAAAACCACATGTACGAAAGTGAAAATCAACCCATACCTTACTCCTTATACAAAAATCAACTCAAAGTGGATCAAAGACCTTGAAATCAGACCCGAATCCATAAAGTTTATTGAGAATAAAATAGGCAGGACACTCAAAGACCTATATATCAAAAAGGTCTTTGAGAATGGAGCACCAATGGCAAGAACGTTAGCATCAAATATAAACAAATGGGACTACATCAAACTAAAAAGCTTCTGCATGGCAAAAGAAACCCTGCTTAACGCAAGAAGACAGCTAACAGAATGGGAAAAAATCTTTTCACTCGACATATCAGATAAAGGGCTGATATCTAGAACATACAAAGCACTCAGAAAGCTGAGCCCCCCAAAAGCAAACAAAGCTATAAAAAAATGGGGAGATGAAATGAATAGACACTTCTCTGAGGAAGACAGAAGGATGGCCAACAAACACATGAAAACATGCTCACCTTCACTCATCATCAGGGAGATCCAAATCAAGACAACAATGAGATACCACCTTACACCAGTGAGGATGGCCCACATCAAAAATAATGGAAACAACCTTTGTTGGCGGGGATGCGGTATGAAAGGAACTCTCATCCACTGCTGGTGGGAATGTCTCCTAGTCCAACACCTATGGAGGAAAGTCTGGAGAGTGCTCAAAGAACTCAGAATTGAGCTGCCATTTGACCCAGCAATTGCCCTCCTAGGCATATACCCACAAGATGGAAGGACATTCATTCCAAAATACATATGCACCCCACTATTTATCGCAGCACTCAGTATAATAGCCAAATCTTGAAACCAACCTAGGTGTCCAACAACGGATGAATGGATCATTAAGATGTGGTACATATACACAATGGAATATTACATGGCAGTTAGAAATGATACAATCACAGACTTTGCAGCAACGTGGATGGACCTAGATCATGTTATGTTAAACGAAGTAAGCCAGAAGACAAAAGATAAACACAGAATGGTAGCACTATTCTGAAACACCTAGAACATATATTTTATACACAACTAATACCTAACAATCATATAACAGGGTTTAACAGGGTAGAAACTCCGATCACTGTAATAGTCAACATATACGTGGGAGCAGTGTCCAAAATACATGAAAAAGGAACAATGCAAACTCTTGACTGCACATTATACCACAAAGAAAACAGCAACAACAGAAACAGCAACATGGAGAGAACAGGTATGTAACCAGACTCCTACAACAAAGGCCCACAATAATCCCTTAGAGATCGTAAACAGGAACACAAGTATAGAACACCGCGGGAAATCACGTAATGCAATGGCAACATACCATAACACTACATTTTAATCCCTTTACCTTACTATATTTTAAAAATAACCTCTCAGCTTTTCTTTCCACAGGCGCCCTTAGATACAAAGGGCGGACAAACTAAGATGGCAACTCGGGATACCACACGAGATACCATACCTTGCTCGCACTATGAGACGGCCACGAGAAAACTCTTTAATATTCACTTTATCTCTAGGTTAAACCTTCTTTTAGGAATCGAAGCACGTGACCAGTCAGACCACCAAAGCAGTACCTGCGATGTACAGACCTAAACTACAGGCTCTAGTCATCGAACACATTCAACCAAACCAGCATTCCCTTGCTATTCTCTCCTTTCTTCTCTCTATTTTTTTTCTCTTTTCTTTTTCTCTTCTACTCTTCTCTTTACTTTTTTCCCTTTCTCTTCTCCCTTTCTACGGTATTTTCTCTTTTCTCTTCCTTCATACCCCTCCCATATATCTTCCCCTTTCTCCCCCCCGGAAATCCAACTATCCCTTCACCCCTCAATCCCATCCAGATCTCCCACCATATTAAAACTCTCCACCCTCAGTCCTTAATCTTTTAGGCATCAAGATCGACCTCCTACCCAATGAACCAGTACCCAGCACCCAGGCGAGGGGACACCCAACCGAACCCACACATCGTCTCCTGCAAGAAAAGACAGCCAACTCCCCTGTGGACACATGCTGCGAGACCCTCCCTACCAACTCCCCCTAACATGGACTGTTTCTTGAAACCGGACTTAGGTCCAATAGTATCCCCAATGCAAGAACTCTTCCAAGACCTCCCAGCTGCAAATTTTTACCAATCTGAAGGGGGGCAGGGGGTGTGATTGGAAGATGCCTGGGAACCCACACACCACAAGAAAAATCCAAAAGACAATGGGAAAACTGTACTTCCAACATAGGCATAAGACCTGTAATACACCAACTCTTTACCTGTTCTCTCCCAAATGCAAAGTAGTCTTTTGCACCACATTGGTCCTTTAAAAACTTCGCTAATTCATTTTAATTTTTTTATATTTTTTAATTAACTTATTTATTTAAATGTTTGCCTTACATATACATTTGTGGGCACATACACTTTTATTTCCTTTTTTTTTTTTTTTAATCGTCTTTGGGTATGTGACCTATCTCTGTTACTCACTCTGTCCACCCCAAATACTCCGACATATAATGGAGCACCACTTCCCCCTGCAAAGGCACACTAAATAAAGGGGAAATCTTACATAGTAAAAAAAAAAAAAAAAAAAAAAAAAAGAGCTCTTATCTACTAGAGATAGGAACTCATAGTTGTTTACAATACAGGGTTATCTCCTACCTTGAAAATATGTCATGTGGAATCAACTTAGACCTCAGGTGATTAGATACCATTCAACCAGCCTTGAACCCTGGATCCCAGACATAGAAACGGCACAGCTCCTCACAACAGCTGTAAGAAACAATCTCCATCTGGGACAGCCTTATTACTGCAGGGTCAACAACAAGGGCCAGCTCTAACATGATATCTCGACAATGAGGAAAATGTGAACAACTTGACCTTAGAGCAGTTTAGCCTACCTCACCAGCTAACGACAAGACAAAACCAGAAGATGTGGCACCCTTTGGTAGGTCCAAAAGCCAAGATCGTGATTTACAGATGACTGGATACTAGAACCACGACCAGACTGTATACATCTTGGGACCAATAAAAAAGCCCTAGTCTAGGGTTTGAACTAAGACCTGCACAATAAGCATGATCCCCAGTCCCAAAGGTCAGGCAGAGACAATTGTAACGGAAAGGGGCTTCTGGAAGAACAAAGAAAGACGCTATCCTAGATGCCTTCCTAGGTTCAGCGCAAAGACCAAGATCACCAACCACAGAAGATGGATTAAAATGGCACTGAGGTAACAGAACCTCCAGATTCACAAAGACTGACTTCACCATAAGTCCCACCTCAGGATATGTACAGATACTGGGACTGCTAAACACAGAGCTCTGACGGTATCACACTGGACAGAGCAGAAGCTTTCCACACACCAAAAAAAAAAAAAAAAAAAAAAAAACACAACCTGGAGAGTAATGATCCTGAGCAAAGACTAGAGCTGATTCCATGACAGTATACTCCAAGGACGGAGAAACCCCATATCTTATAGGGCAAGTGAATTCCCTTTCGAATGACCCCAATATTTACTGTGCCAGGGCAGGAGGGAAAAAAAAATACAAAAAACACAAAACCTTGGTTATGTATATATATATATATATCTTACCTTCATTTATTATTGTTATTATTATTTTTATTTACCTAGCTATTTTGGTCGATTCCTCAGTTTGGATGTGATTATTGAAATTGTTGGCCCCAATTATTCTTTTTTTTTTTTTCTTTCTTTTCTTTCTCTTCCTTTCTTTTCTTTCGTTATGTGCTATGCCATGTTTCTTATTTCAAGACCACGGCGTGTTTTTTGTTTGTTTGTGTTTGTTTTTAGTTTGTTTTGGTTTATTTTTTATCTGTTTTTTTGTGGTGCTTATCGTTATAGCTGGAGTCCTCACTGGATATTTGACACTTCTTTTGGTACTGGTGGAGTGTTTCAACTTCTTTTTCTCCTTCATTTCCCAAATCGATGATGAGAACCTCTAGAAGGATTCTGCCCATTTTCGGGGTATTAAACTCTTACCCCGGTTTATTTATTTTCTCTTTTTCAGGCAAAACCACGCAACTTGAACTAGCTACCCCTGCCCCTACTTAGAGGGGGAAATAAGGGAGGCATCAAGACCAAACTGATGCAAGACTACTAAGTAGTTGGTTAGAGAGAGAGGGGACCACATATTCTAGCCGCCCTGGGGGTGAGGGAAGAGGAAATGGGAGGTAAGACAGAAACGGGGGAGTAGGGAGGACAATTTGGGGATGGGAATCCCCCCTGATTTTATGTAAATATGTACCTAAAATATTATTGTCAACAATATGTAAGCCACTATGATCAAAATAAAAATTATATTAAAAAAAAAAAAAAAAGAAAATTGTTGACACTAATAAGGTGATGCTTGTTCATTAGTACAGCAGGTAGGGCATTTGTCTTGCACACAGCAGACCCAGATTTGAACACCAGCATCTAATATGGTCCCCTAAGCTCATCAGGGGTGATCTCTAAATGCAGAGCTAGAGATAAGCACTGCTGTCTGTAACGTCCAAAATTTCAAAAACTTTTTATCACTAAGAAGGTTAAAAGTAATCTGCTTTGTTTATTGTTTCCCTGGAGGTAATCAGAGTCTTCAAAAAAAAAAAAAGAAATCAACATTAAGTAACAAATTTTTATGCATATGAAACTCAGAACAGGAAGATGTCATTCACCAAATAGAAAAAGCCAGCTAAGGAGAAGTTGGAAGACAGGCCTGGAAACTATGAGTTCAGTCTTCCTTTTAAAGTGTTTTCCAGGGGCCGGGCGGTGGCGCTCGAGGTAAGGTGCCTGCCTTACCTGCGCTAGCCTAGGAGACGGACCGCGGTTCGATCCCCCGGCGTCCCATATGGTCCCCCAAGCCAGGAGCGACTTCTGAGCGCATAGCCAGGAGTAACCCCTGAGCGTTACCGGGTGTGGCCCAAAAACCAAAAAAAAAAAAAAAAAAAAAAAAAAAAAAAAAAAAAAAAACAAAAAAAAAATAAAGTGTTTCCCTTCTCATTCACTTCATGTGTGCTAGAATATTTTTTTTTGTGCTAGAATATTTTAAGTAGAAATGTCTAATAGAGTGTGCGATGTGGTAGTATAGCTAGAAGACAAAAATAAATAGGAGAAACAACGTTAAAGTTTTCAGTGATTATATCATGGCTAAAGTGTGAGATGAAGCAGGAAGGTGCAGAAATTGGCCAAAGTTGGAACTTGGAGAATATCAACACCCAATGAAGCATCCAGCAGAGGAAAACTGAAAAGAAGACAAGAATCATCTGTCTCAGTGCATTTCCCCTCTGCAACCAGACCTTGCAAGTATCTGTAGTACAAAAAAAAAAAAAAAAAAAAAAGAAGAGTATTTTGGTCATTTATTCTGAGATAAGAGAAGGAGATTTAGAAGGATTGAATAAGGAGGGGGACAGCGGTCTGAAATGTTTCACAGATCTTACAACCATCCTGGACAGCAGAAGTTGAATTAAGAGAGCTAGTCCTAGGGCCAAAGAGATAGTGCAGCGGTAGGGTGTTTGCCTTGCACACGGCTGATCTAGGACAGAGCTTGTTCAATCCCCGGGGTCCCATATGATCCCCCAAGCCAGAAGCGATTTCTGAGCGCATAGTAGGAGTAACCCCTGAGTGTCAACTGGGTGTGACACTCAAAAACAAACAAGCAAACAAAAAAAGATCTAGTCCTCAGACCACTCATATTTGCTTATGAGATTAATATAACTTTTCATTACCTTGGCAACCAGAGAGATTAATATAACAGGAGTAGTGCCTGGCTTGTACATTGCTAATCTGGGTGCAAACCTTGGTGCTCCCTCATATACTCCCTCAAACCTTACTGGAATGACCCTTTATCTCAGAGCCAGGGGTAAACCCTGAAAACCACTAGGTATGTCTAAAAAATCAAAAGAGAAAAAAAAATACAACTTGTACACTTCACCTTAGTAGCTGTCTACAATCTCTGGGGGAAAATTACTTGACATACAAGGGTAAGTGGAAAAAAGTACAATCTCAGCAAATTGCATGTCAATGTACTTCATTAATATTCACCATCTCTTTACCATCCACTTAAGATTTTTCTCATCCTCAGTCAGCACCTAAGTGGGCTTAGCTTGTATAGTAGCCTGATGAGGGAGCTTGATCCTTGAGAAGATGGAGCTTTCATTAGTTTAATTCTTGTGATTGCTACCGCTACTCTTATAGAACAATCATGATTAAGAAACCCAGGAGATCTCATCAGGGTTAGAAGGCGATCGTTTTGACACTGTATAGCTTGCTAGAGTCCCCAAGGGATGAGACCTGAAGTATATCTCGGGTTAGTTGCTTCTGCTGAAAGTTAGACATTTAGATAAGCTTGTAGAAAGACAAAACTGAGGGGTGGGGTAGCATCCATTGGGCTTATTGCATAGTTTCTTTTCCTTATTTTGCTACCATGTTTCACTCATCTGGATGCAATCAGGGAAAATAAATCTCATTCCAATTTTAAAGTAAAAGTTTAATATAAATAATTATTTGGTAGTTTGTTTTGGAGCTACCACACATAGTCCTTGGAGATTACTCCCAGTTTTTGTGCTTGGATATCTAGGGACTGGTGGTGATGGGGACTGAAATGCAGTGCATGGACTGAGACCATCATGATACCTCTCTGGGCCTCCATATTTATTAACTATACTTTATTATGGCAACAAATTCTTTTTTCTTCTTTTTTTTTGTTACAGTGAATTTACAAAATTATTTGTAAATGAGCTTCAGGCATACAAAATTTTCAACATCAATCCTTTTACCAGTGTCCAATTCCCTCTAACATTGCCCCTCCATCCCCATTTGCCTCCAGTCCAAGAGTCTTCCTCTACAAAAGGCACTTTTTAAAAATAAGCATCTGCACTCTTACTTTATAATTTTATTACTATTAGGATTTTGATCTGACACTTTATTTTGTTTCATAACCACCCCTCCTTCCAGTGAAACATTTTCATCCAATATAATCATTGAACCCCTTTCTGCCTTCCCCAAGAACCCCTACTAGTGGCATGTTTTCTACTCAAGACTAAATCTCATGGTCTGTTTCCATTGTCTTTTCCACAACCATGTTATTTAAAATCCTAAATATAAGAGCAATAACTATGTATTGTTCTCTATCTGACTAACTTCACTTAGCATGATACTCTTCAGGTCCATCCATATAGTATAAAATTGCTTGTTTTTTTTTATCATGGTTGAGTAATAATCCATTGTGTATATGAACCATAATATCTTTATCCAGTCATCAATTTTAGACATTTGGGTTGTTTCCAGATTTTGTTACTGATAGAGCTGCAAGGAACATCATGTTTTCAAATTTCTCCTTTTTTTTGGGGGGGGGGTCACACCCAGCAGTGCTCAGGGGTTATTCCTAGCTCCATGCTAAGAAAACGCTCCTGGCAGGCACAGGGAACCATATGGGATGCTGGGATCTGAACCACTGTCCTTCTACATGAAAGGCAAATGCCTTATCTCCATGCTATCTCTTTGTCCCCTCTCCATTTTATTTTTCAGTCCTAGTAGAATCTTCCAAAATGTTGAAGTGCTGGGTAGGGTAGAAGCTCAATTTATGGCATCCATTTTATAGTGATGATGCATATCTAAATATTAAACTAAGTTTAAATATATATATTTTATTGATCAATTGTACCTCTACAAATGAATTGTTAACTATGAATGAGTAATAGAATAATGAGTGATCAGGGTAAAAATTTAAGAGAACTCTAAAGAGCATAAGAATAGCAGAAGGAAGAGGTAGTTTCCTTGGAAGGAGATAGAGCTTCAAGTAGTCTACCCAATCCAAAAAAGCTGAGTATAAGACCTGTGGTTTCCTGGGTAGCAATAAAGTCCATGTGATATCATGTCATCAGAATTCACTAAAAATGCCATCTGGAAATTTTGAGCAATCTCTCTGGAACATGATGGAAGCCTGCTCTCTAAGGGTGGGGTGAAAATGAGAAAGTGTTTTCTGTGGCTTTCCACAAGGACGGGTTGTAGGACCACCAGAAGTGAGGGTGGTAGTCATTTAGTGTTGCTTTCAGTCCTGCAGCAAGGACCAGAACAAATGAGAAAGGATAATTAGGGGAGTCTTGTGAGCAAATTTACTAGAGAAAGAGGGAACACTGTTTCTCTTGCAACATGTCCCCCAGCCCAGTATAACTAAGCTTGACGTTGTGTCATATAACAAAGAAAAATATTTTAAAAGAACGTAATTGTTTTCAGAGGGTGGGCAAGGAAGACGCAATATTGGAGTTGAGAGACAAATACAAAGTACACTTGATCATCATGGTCTCTTCTTATAAATAAAGAAATATTCCCATATATGAGGTGCATGCTGTAATCTAAAGATTTCTATCTGCATCCTTCTTTTTGGGGTGGGGTGGGGGAAGGTTGCGCTTAGGGATTAAAACTGGCTCTGCACTCAGAAATCGCTTCAGGCAGACTCGGGGAAACATATTCAAAGCCAGGATTCAAACCACCATCCTTCCGTCCTGCCGTCTGTTCTGGATCAACTGCCTGTAAGGCAAATGCCCTACCGCTGTGCTATTTCTCTGGCTCCTGCAATCTTTCTTTTGTAGGTCCTTTGTAGAGGATAATTTTCATAGATAGTACATTCAAAACTGGTCCATTCAAAACTTAGGTCCATTCAAAACTGTTCATCCACTTATTTTGTTTTCCTTAAACATGAATTGATTTCCAGTGTTCCAGTATTACTTTTTCTGCCTCTATATTTACCAGCCATTTCATTTACCATTATGTTGGAGGGTCTGTACCTCAGCTCCAGCTTCCTCCATACAAGGTGGACGACATCATCACTTGCAATTTAGCCCGCAGGAAGAATTTCTCTTTATCACTGTACTTCAAAGTTACCCCTGGATCATTATAAAACAATAATTTTGCCAATCTATTGAGATTGACCCACATGTAAATTAATCCCATGTTTTCCTTTTCTTCTGATTAGCCATAAAGCAGTTAGGGGGGAATGGGGGGAAAGGCATTAGTGAAAGCATCATTGTAACTGTAGAAATTTGTACAACTGGAAATTTGTATTTCATGTTCCTGAAATTCATTAGTATCCTCCGAACTAAACTGCTCGGGTCTATTTCCAATTGAAGCTATTGCAGATTGAATCCAGCTCAAGATGGGCCTTTCATCTCTTAGCCAATAAATTTCTCATAGAGAGAAATATACTCTCTTAACTGATTTCAGGAGCATGCCAACTACTACTTTTCCATGTGAGTCATTTTCTGTAACTGAAATCATGCTCTGTTTTAGGATCAAGGAACCTAAAAGGGAGCTCTCTTATTGGAGATTTCTTTCAACCCTCAGTGCCTTGAATAGCTTAAGACCTCAGAATAGCCTGATATGAGGTTGCACTGATTATTATAGCTATTTCTCAAATAGAAGTGAACCGAGAGGCTATAAGGTGGAACACAAAGCATTTCCAATGCAAGCCGAAAGGAAAGAGAAGAATGTTACTAAAAGGGGGAAGGGACATGAAATTTTAAAGGGGAGAGGTCAAGAGTAAAGGCTTACTTTACATAAGTAATATCAGCAAATGCCATCTATCATATTGAACAGAAAGAAATCTGAAGTGATCTTGGGTGAAAATGTTTTAGGTAGAACTTGCAAGTTGGAAAAATGTGATCCAAGAGGCAAAACCTGCCACTGTTGTTCCACAGCACAGCAGTGAACTCAAGTAGGCTTACAGGAACACTGTGGTTTTTCTCAGAGCATTTGAAGAGCCAGGAGGAACTGAAACAGCTTGGTTCTCAAAGGCAGTCCCTATAGCCAGTGACAGCTCTAGCAATTTATCATTTTCTGTATATTCCATGACATGAAATAAACATGAAGTACCGGGAGATAGAAAGCAAATAATGTGTGTCTGGGAAAATCCTTTATAAAGGTTGGCAGAGAAGGACAGGAAAGAAGTGCAACAATAGCAGATGGAAACAGAGAAATGATGGGGTTTGCTTGAATATGGAAAGATTTTCAATATGTCAATGTGATTGCAGAGAAAAAGAGGGAGACAGAAGGAAATCTAAGGAGAGAAAAGCATTCATTAATGAAGGAGAGATAAATGATTTTGAAGCATAATATGATCTGGAGAAAGTAATTTTGGAAGAAATCCAATGCACTGGTAAACAGATTATCCTTAATGCAAGGAGATATTTTTCACACAGTAGAAGTTTTTTTGATATGTTTTCCAAATAGGATTTCAAAACATACTTTTTGAATTTGAATCACATTGTTACATAACATGCGGAGAAGGTGCCAATCCTTTCTAGCTTTCTAAATATGATTTGATGGCTTAAATAAAATGCTCTTCATTTCAAAATATTGTCTTGACTATCAATATGAATACTCAATTAGACAGCTCATGGAGACAGAATATAAGACACAAAACACCAGTGCATCAGATAACAGACCCTAGGAATTAATACAAGTTCCGATATCTTAGACACTAAAAATCTGAACACTAACAACAAAATGTTGAAAGGTAAATTTTTCATAATCCCACAGAAGATCTTGGCAAATTGCTGTGCCTAAACATATATTACATTCTGTGGTCATAAAATATAATTTATTACCTGATAAAGCATTTTCTATTTCTGTTATCACATCAGTTTTGGTTTACTTTATTTTTCTGAATTGAGTGATGTAAGCAGGGACTTCTAGACCATAATACTTTTATTTTGTAAGATACTTTTCTGTTTTATTGTGGCTATGTTTGCACTAAAGAAGACATTATTCAGAAAGTTTAAAAAACCTTATTACTACTAGATTTGTAAACATTCTTCAATTTCTTTGGCTGGGAGATGGTTCAAAATTAGAGCACATGCTTTGAATATAGGACACTATATTTGTCCCTCAGAACAACATGCCAGTGGAACGTCACCAGGAGTAACCACTTTCTCACACAGGTATTCATTAAAAATCTTCTAAATGCTTTATCTGTATGTGTGATAGTGTATTATCTTATTCACTGATTGATTATTTTGTGCCACACCCAGAAGTATTTAGGGCTTACTCTTGGCTCTGTGATGAGGGATGAAATTTAGTGGAGCTCTATGGATGATATGGGATACTGGAGATCAAAACCAGGCAGATCACACTAGCAAGTGCCCAGCCCAATGTACTATTCCTCCAACCCCTTCATAGTGTTTTAAAATTCTTTGTATGAATATATATTTATTAATCAAAATATAACATACATGTGTATTTCTATATATGTATAATATCTAATTATACATATTATATATTATTTAAGTCGTGTTCACATGTACCATATATACGCATTGCATACACTTTTATTTTCTAGTGCATGCAAAGATGACAAGTTTTAAAGATAGAAAAAATATTCCTCTTGGCATTTTGTCATAACCTGCATTAATCATCTGATAAGTTCTATTTTTATCTTATTTGATCTATTTTTTATTCTATTGAGATTTTTTCTCAAAAAGATACACCTTTGTTGTGCTTGTACATCTAAGTATCTTTCACTTTTGTTTTTATCATTAGAAATGATGAGAATTTCAAGCTTTTGCTAGAGGAAAAGTACATAAATCTGTACTGCCAGGTAGCTCATCTAGAAAGAATTGTGATTTGGTGGAATTTTTGTTTGTCTGCTTGTTTTGTGTGTGTGTGTGTGTGTGTGTGTGTGTGTGTGTGTGTGTGTGTGTGTGTGTTTCGGGCCACTTCAGTGATGCTCAGGGGTTAATCCTGGATCTGGACTCAGTAATTATTCCTGGCTAAGTAGGGGAAGTATTAAAGATAATAGGGATTGAATTTCAGTTGGCTGCATGCAAGGAAAATGCCCTACCTACTTCCGCTACAGCCCTGTAACCAGGTAATTTTAACATAACAAACTAGATCTATAGGAAAAAATTAAAAAATATAAATAATCTGACAGTCATGGTGAAATCCTAACACAAACAACAATTTACAAGAAAAACTTAAAAAACAAGTTTAATTTTTTGCAGTATAGGTAATGTAAAAAATTGAGTTTAGACAGGCATGGAGGAGAGGAAAGAGGAGTGGGTAGATAAGGATGACTTCATTGACAAGATCCAACTAACTAGATTTGTGCAATAGCAAGACTAAAAGAAATAAAGAAATTAATTGTATTTCTCTTCAAAATGCACTAAAGAATACAAAATAAAGTGAATATCTAAGTGCCAGTTCCTAATATTAATCTAAGAAGCTGATTTCAATAGTGCCTTGAAGCACTTTCAAACCTACAGGGACATAATAAATTATATGTGAAACATTCCTCTATGTTTAGAAAGACATTTGCCCCCATCTAAACATCTGTAGGCATGCGCAAGATTATTTTATGTATACAAACCACTTATGCAATTGATGCTTTTAACATCTATGCTTGCATTCTATTAATATTTTTCTTCCTTTCGCGGAGTTTTTTCTTTATATCCACATCAATATATAAACATGTTCTTTCAAATACAATTATGAAACTATAAGCTCTATTTTCACCTGGGAATAACAATCTCTTCCCTACGCTCCACCCCAAAGCCCACATAAAGGGTAACTTTGGTTTATAGCTATATTTTTGGATCAGTTATATTTGGGGTCACTTACTTTTTCAAAGCACAGTATTTCCATTTATATTCAGATTAATGATAAATTTTAATTTTTTCTCTGAAACATGCTTTGCATTGATAACTATGGGCTTCTCTAAAATGTGTTTTTTTTTTTTTTAAAGTAAAGGATGTCCAGGAACTGATTTAAATAAACAGTCCTTTTAGTTTTTCTCATACTTGGTATATTTACAAAACCCAGAGCCCTGTCAGGAAGACAGATTACAGGCATGTTTTGATGAAGCTAGACAGATACTTAAAGACAGAGTAAAGGCAGA
This sequence comes from Suncus etruscus, assembly GCF_024139225.1. Lineage (NCBI taxonomy): Eukaryota > Metazoa > Chordata > Mammalia > Eulipotyphla > Soricidae > Suncus > Suncus etruscus. Next base: position 91,540,378 of record NC_064855.1, on the reverse strand, counting down.
GTACCTAATGATATAGATTAGAGCTAGAATCTAATGGAAATTTTAGAAAATTTACTTCTCTACGCTTCAACTTTATCTTTTGTTAAATAGCAATAATAATGATAACAACAATATCCACAATGACATAGCAGCCACAATCATAATCATAAGCAAAATAAAATCTATTTCAGAACATTTTCAGTAAGACTATATATAATATGTATTATTTCTATTTTGAAATAACAATTACAATTTAAGCCAAAAGTTAAGCATATATTTACATACACTATCAATGTAGGATACTATTTTCAGTAAAAATTAGTTTGGATATAAAGCATGAACTATAGTGTGTTAGTACCACATATTTTAATTATATTAATGATTAGATTCCATATGACATGACTGCTGAAAATTGATTGATTTTAAAAGTAAGCTATTAGTCTTTAAATTGGATCTGTCATTTAAAATTGTGTCAGCTATCTGTGTGTCATGAAATTCATATTATATAAAAATATTGCCTGGAGCTGGAACCATAGTATAATGGGTAGGTTGATTGCCTTGAAGGTAGCTGATCCAGATTCAATTCTCAGTAACCCATATCATTTCCCAAGTTCCATCAGGTGTAGTTCTTGAGTACAGAGCCAGAAGTATGTCCTGGTAACCACTAGGAGTGGACTCAAAACAAAATTTTCTCATTAGTGACACCATTGTAGTTACTGCTTTCCTACATGATCCTGGCTTTATCTGCTGCTACTCATTATTTTTATTCAGATAGATGTGAGCAATATGATATTTTAAAGTCTGAAAACTAGAGTTCAGATAACAAGAATGTGGCTTAATGAAGGCCCTTAAAAGAGAAGACTTGTTAGTATGTCTCTAAGTTTGGTTCCTGTTTAATTTTCCAATACAAAATATAATAATATTTTAATATATAAATTACTTTATGTAAATAGCAGGTATTACATAGTTGATCATAATATATTTGTTTCCAAGTGCATGATAGCTATATTACTAATATTATTTTTCCTCTCTCTCTTTTTTTTTTATGAAGACTAAGATGCAAAGAAAGAGGGCAAGGTGAAGTTACAGTGGGAAGACAATCACCCATAAACAGAATTCTCAAAAGAAATCTCCTTGCTGAGACTTTAATTTTGAATTTTCAGCCAAAAGACATTAAGAAAAATAAAGCAAACACATGCACAATTACTTTGTCCCTCAAGTCCCCAGATTGTAGTATATTATAACATTTCTTAGCACAAAGTACACAAAGTAATCTAAAGCCACAAAATTTATGTAACTCCTTTAACATTAAAGGCTATAGTATTGTTGACACAATTGATCAAATATATATTTCATGTATATATTATATATAAATATTATATATAAATATTATATAAAATATTATATAAGATATAACATTTTTTTTTTGGTTTTTGGGTCACACCCGACAGCTCAGGGGTTACTCCTGGCTCTATGCTCAGAAATCGTTCCTGGCAGGCAGGGGACCATATGGGATGCTGGGATTTGAACCACCATCCTTCAGCATGCAAGGCAAACGCTTTACCTCCATGCTATCTCTCCGGCCCAAAATATAATAATATTTTAAGGGGGTTTTTTTGGTTTGTTTTTAGGCCACACCCAGTGACACTCAGGGGTTCCTCCTGGTTATGCACTCAGAAATTGTTCCTAGCTTGGGGGACCATATGGGACACCAGGGGATCTAACCCGTGGTTCGTCTTAGGATGCCTTACACCCTGCGCCAACACTCTGGCCCCAATATTTTTAAGTTTTAAGGAAACAATTGGACACTTTCTTCTCTGAAAACTTAAAAAATATGTTTATGAAATTTGCATGTTTGTTACAATGTTGATGTATTATTGCATTTTAATAGGCTTATTCCATTTCTGCTAAAAAATCATTGATTTCTCATAGCTATATTTATAGTTTATTTTATGATAAAAACATTTCATCATCTGATATACATTTGTAACTATGATTTATTTTTATATTATTTGTTTATGATATTTATAAAATTCTGTACATAAAGTTGGCCAAATTATAAAGGCTTCTTTTATTTGGTTTGGTTTTATCTTGAGCCATACCAGGCTATGTTCAGGACTTCTGGCTTTGCACTTTGGGATATTATTCCTGGTAGTTTCAGGGACCATATGAGTTTCTGGGAAATAAACTCAGGTCCAATATGTGTAATACAAGTGCCTTAATATTTGTGCTATTGCTCCAGTTCCAGTCAAATTAAAAAGCTTAATACAGCCTCTAAGGACAGTTTGAAATTATAAAGGTAGTTTATAAAGATCATGAGGTAATCTTGCAATTTTCTGATTTTATAATACTAGTTCATGACAGTTATTTCAAGGTCAAATCTGAGGAAATAATATAACATCTATAGATAATGCTGCTGTAGTCAGAAGCTTAAATTGAAAGTTGTTATTTGATGAAAGGATTCCTACTTAATTAGGGCTCTTATTTTTCTTTCATAGGGGACATATCATGATAATAAAATAAATGTCTTCTTAGATTAATGGTCAGAATTGTTCAAACCTTTTTGATGTATTTTTAAACTACATTCTCAGATTTAATCAAATTGCTACAAAATTGATGTTGGTTTTATCCCTATACTTTCTATCACATTAATTATTTATGTTGTATAGAGTAATACTTAAATAGTCACCATTCATAGTTGTAACATTTTATTACTGTCCAAAGGTGAATGTTTTGATTAGAGAATATTTTCCTGTGGCTCTCAAATTGTGTTCAGAAAACAATTCAGAATGACTCACCAATTTGAGTGAGAAAATTAATCTGAGTGAGGAAATTAAACAAATAGGTTTCAACCCAGACCTGTGGGATAGAGTTAAACTTGGACAGTCAGAAAAAAAAATTATAAACTTTGGTGTAAATTAAAGTTTCACTAAAAAGAAAATAAAAATTTTAATGCAAAATCAGTATTGCTTTAAATTTTTGCAGTTCAATCCTGACAAACAAAGCATGAATAATTTAAAATAAATACAGAAAGTAGGTGGTATGATCTTATTTGGGGGTTATAGATAGATTTTATAGATAGATAGGTAGGTAGGCAGGTAGGTAGGTAGGCAAGTACATAGATAGAGGATAGCTCATTCCTCTGTACTTCTTTACTGATACCCACCATTTTCTTTGAATTACAAATTATACTGATTTATTTTTTGTTGTTTTTCACAAAAGAAATTTTTTAATTATAAAGCAAATTTTTCATTTCCTTTGTCTTCTTTTTTAAAACAGTGGTTTAATTTGTCCATGTCTTTTCTGCTCCTTTTATGATCTTATATAGGTATTTTTATATTAAAGACCAGTTAGATTCTTTTTTTTCTATTTTTATGCAACCAATTATTATGTAATATTTGCCATTTTCCCTACTGGCTTATATTTTTAATAGTTTCTGAGTATTTTGGGGAGTGTGGTTTCTTTACTATTTTATACATGAATTATAATGTTATCTAAAAGTAATGTTAGTTTTGCTAATTATTTTCCAATTTAGGTTTATTTCATTTATTTTTATTGAATAAAAACTGTGTAGCATGTTCACAAGAGATGATATTTGAAAATATCCCAAGTATCATTGATAGTTGAGTGAGAGAAAAAGAAGTTATGGTAAGGTCCAGGTAGATACTGAAATATTTTATACTTGTATTTATACTTGAAATATTTTATACATGTAGTCAATCTCAGTTCAAGTCCTGGCTAAGAATCATGATGAATCAACAAAAAAAAAATCCTGGACTCCTTGAACACTACATGAAATTGTAGTTTGTATATGCAGTAAATACTACTATTAATATTGTTTCATCCAAGGAAAAGTTGAAGTCTTTATTTTGCTGCAAAGTCGACATGTCATATTAAGCAAAATATAATGATAGAAAAAAGGCAAACATTAAAATAATGTCATTCAAACATGACACTTAAAAAATCAAGAGGGTAGATAATGTTCAATAAAAACAGACTCTTAAGTTCTGATCAAAGAACAAAGTTTCTGAAGAAGGATATGATTGGGACCCAATGAGCTGTGATGAAAATTTATTGGCACTCTGATAGTGGTCAGGATGTAGTGGCATTGTACCCCTAAACACTTATACATTTGCATTCCTGTCAACCAATATAACCTCTATAAATTCATAATAAGAAAAACTTGCATAACAAACTATACTTGAGAAGCCTGATTCATAGTACACTGAATATTTGTTATATCAGCTGTGTTTGTTTTCTTTACAATATAATCTTCAAATTACCTTTCTGGATACCACATGAATATAAGGTAAAAGAAAGTCATTATTACTTTAATTTTTGCTTGTAAATATTGGGACCCAATGAGCTGTGATGAAAATTTATTGGCACTCTGATAGTGGTCAGGATGTAGTGGCATTGTACCCCTAAACACTTATACATTTGCATTCCTGTCAACCAATATAACCTCTATAAATTCATAATAAGAAAAACTTGCATAACAAACTATACTTGAGAAGCCTGATTCATAGTACACTGAATATTTGTTATATCAGCTGTGTTTGTTTTCTTTACAATATAATCTTCAAATTACCTTTCTGGATACCACATGAATATAAGGTAAAAGAAAGTCATTATTACTTTAATTTTTGCTTGTAAATATTGGGACCCAATGAGCTGTGATGAAAATTTATTGGCACTCTGATAGTGGTCAGGATGTAGTGGCATTGTACCCCTAAACACTTATACATTTGCATTCCTGTCAACCAATATAACCTCTATAAATTCATAATAAGAAAAACTTGCATAACAAACTATACTTGAGAAGCCTGATTCATAGTACACTGAATATTTGTTATATCAGCTGTGTTTGTTTTCTTTACAATATAATCTTCAAATTACCTTTCTGGATACCACATGAATATAAGGTAAAAGAAAGTCATTATTACTTTAATTTTTGCTTGTAAATATTGGGACCCAATGAGCTGTGATGAAAATTTATTGGCACTCTGATAGTGGTCAGGATGTAGTGGCATTGTACCCCTAAACACTTATACATTTGCATTCCTGTCAACCAATATAACCTCTATAAATTCATAATAAGAAAAACTTGCATAACAAACTATACTTGAGAAGCCTGATTCATAGTACACTGAATATTTGTTATATCAGCTGTGTTTGTTTTCTTTACAATATAATCTTCAAATTACCTTTCTGGATACCACATGAATATAAGGTAAAAGAAAGTCATTATTACTTTAATTTTTGCTTGTAAATATTGGGACCCAATGAGCTGTGATGAAAATTTATTGGCACTCTGATAGTGGTCAGGATGTAGTGGCATTGTACCCCTAAACACTTATACATTTGCATTCCTGTCAACCAATATAACCTCTATAAATTCATAATAAGAAAAACTTGCATAACAAACTATACTTGAGAAGCCTGATTCATAGTACACTGAATATTTGTTATATCAGCTGTGTTTGTTTTCTTTACAATATAATCTTCAAGTTACCTTTCTGGATACCACATGAATATAAGGTAAAAGAAAGTCATTATTACTTTAATTTTTGCTTGTAAATATGAACTCCCTGACATAAAAAATAATTCAGAGTTAAATAATTGACAAAAACAGGACTATTTATTCAATTAATTTTTCAGTTTTTTTTAATTTAGCTTTTTTGTTTTTATTTATTTTTATAGTCATGTTTATATATTCACTTACTTTGTCTATAAGTAATACTTATTCCAAGGGACACATTTGGAATTCAAAACATTTTTCAGACAAAATGCCATCAATTCATGAATATATTTTAACTCATGCCTGTCAATCATTAAAATTCATGTTATTACAGTTATTTCTAAATTCACAAAAGATCTCTTTATGTGCAGTGGTCTGGAGAAGTAATGCAATGTGTAATTATGGTCCTTCAAAATGTTAATTACAGGACGAAGCTAAATATCTTCTCTCCTGTGACCGGACTGCCAAATGATTTCCATGATCTTACATCTAATCAGTTATGGCTAGTTTTAGCTTCTAGCAATGATCCTCAAGTCGATGAACTGATTTAATTGACTTCATATAGATTCATATATATGTATACATAGTAGATGCAACAACCCAGTTATATATTAGTTTTTATAAGTACTACTCAAAAATATTGCCTACATAAAATTTTAGTAGTGGACAATAAAAAAAATACAAATCATAATTCTTAAAACAAGAACCAAAAATCCAGCTTCATAAAGCATGCATTTGAAACCCTAAGCTAAAATAAATGCTCCATTTGATCATCAAATTTACTTCCAAAGTAAAAGCAAACCAATAAAAGTAACTAGACCGATTAATCATGAGCTAACAAATTTTTCAACATTACTCTGCCCATGGCAAAATCTATTCTGTGTTTTACATTAGAAGTGATAAATACATTAGTAGGAGTTATAATTACCAAATAACTTGATAAATTACAATTATGAAAACATTCCTTTTTATTAAAAGCTATTAATTCCATGTATATAAACTAAATATAAATTGGAAGCATGTTATCAATCAAATAATATAACTTATTAATGTAAATAAAAATTCCCTTCAGAATATTAATCTTCATGGCCAAAGTCATGGTTATGAATTTTAAATTTATGCTATGGTTTCAGTAATGCCAACTATAACTTTTGAAGACTTTGATATAAGAAAATATAAAAGAGGATTTGAATATTAGATTCAACCTTATACTTCTTATTTTTTGAATCTACGGTTCAAATTATATTGATCCAATACTACATGCATGAGTGAATAAATAATTGTTTCTTTTTAACCAAATACTATGTGCTGAACATTTATAAAGTTAGGATAATCTAAAATTATTTTGACAGACTTTCAAGTCAAATAAATATTCTCACTTCTATTATAATAGTAAAATTATAATATTGAATATGTTAAAAATAGGTATGGTTGTATTCAAATAAAATTTATATATAAAACAAACAGCTTGAATTTTGGTCTACCTATTATTGTTTGATAACTCCTGATCAAAGTAAATAATTCTGATAATTATATTTCAAAAGCTACAAACATAAGAAGTGATTATTTTCTGCCTGACTAAAACTTACTTTCAAAATGTATTAAACAGCTTGTGCTCTTTTGATAAATCCTCTAATTTTATACTGGTGAGAGTACTGTGAAGAGAAGTACATTTGAAGAGTTCTTCAAGAATTTCTTCATCAATTTCTAGTCTTTACTGACTTTTATTTTCTAGTGTGTTTATGGAAAAAATATTCAATGAAATGTCTTTTTTCATACTCTATAAATTTGGAAAGAATGAAAATCTTGAAGTTTTTCCTTTTAACCTTGATGTTACATAATTCCAAACAAATAGAATATTCTCATTGAGATATTAATAAATAAAAATAAGTAGCCAAAATGTTTGCTTTCTTATGTTTTAAGGCCTTAGTCATTAGTGTTTGGGGGTTCCTAATTTATGCTTGGGATTTGCTATCAGAATACTCTGCAGATCCATGTATTATTGGGGATCTAAATTGGAACTTCTAGATAAAAAGGGATAGCACAGTGGGGCAATTGCCTTGCACAGGACTTACTTGGATTTGAACCTCTGTATCTTATATGGTCTCCAGAGTCTGCCAGGAGTGGTTTCTGAGCACAGAGCCAGGAGTAATCCCTGAGCACCACTGGGTGTGGTCCAAACACAAAACAAAACAAAATTGTAGCTATGTGCAAACCATGTCTAAAACCTGTTGAATCATCTCTCCAACCACAAAATTATCTTTTTTAAGCATGTGATATTCAAAGCATGAGATGTTTAAGTTTCACTAGAACATAAATATATAAACATAACAAAAGAATGAAGAAAATTAAACAAATATTTCAGGACAGGATGTTGATAAGCCCATGTTAGAAATCTACATTTCCTACATTGTACCTGATCAATAAATATCTATTGAAATGACATGGATTAGCATAAATATGAAGATTACTATAAGAAATATTTTTAATTAAGCAAATTATTCTAATAAATTTTGTTCTCTATTATTCTGTCCTCTATCATTCTAAGAAAGGAAAAGTGTTACAAGGAAGACATGGTTCTCTAATTACAAACGGGACATATTTCTTTTCTTAAAAATGTGCGTTTATTTTATGTTGCCATTTTATTACTGCTGCATATGTCATATCATTACCAACTACTGAACTTAAAAGCAAAGGGATAAAAATCAGGTGAATCCACTGAACTCTCAGATGTAACAGATGTATCCTGCATACTAAATACAGATTAGAAATAGAAATCACATTTAACTTATAATTAAATCTGGATTTATCCAAACTATTTGGAATTTTCAGTCTTTTAAGGAACACAGATTAACATTCTGTATCCCCAAGACTTAATGCAAAATTGGTAATTTTCTAAATAGACAATATCATGACATTTCAACTTGTGCCAAGAATTACTTGTTTCCCTAGATAACTTATTAATAATATTAAAAAAGGATATTTTATTTATTTTGGAGGAGCTAGTAATATCTTTAATGAAAAACTAACAAAAAAAGATAATAAAACACTATTTAATCACTAATAAAATGAATACAAGATTACTTTTTGTCTGTGTGTTATAATTAATAAAGAATATCAGAAACTGGGTAAATCAAATAAAGAGGACTTCAGGACACTTAAAGAACTGAATTAGAATTCAAATGACTATTACAATACAAGTATAGATGATATATATACAGGACCCTAAATGTACAAAGAGCAATTTGGACTTGGCATTTGGATAATTGGGATCTATTTTGATAGCCTGAAAAGGAGAGTGATGGAACAAATTCATATTCATTTGATTTATGTCATCTCAAAATAAAAAATTATTGAATAGAGAGCATGTGTATATATATATGAGAGAGACAGAGCTAGGGAGAGAAATTCTAGGTCTGTAACAGGAGAATATACAAAGACTATTACTACTGTCTGTTGGTATAATCTCTTTAATTTATGGTTAAGAATCCCTGAATAGTGTCATGATTTGCTCCATGTGATACATGAAAATCACTTACTGTGGCAGACTTCCTTCTACTAAATCATGATTAAGAAAAACAAGCCTATACAGTTCTCAGTGACCTTCTTAAAATTCTAAACTCTTGTAGCCTAAGTATGATGAACTGTACTGGTGACCTTGTATATTAATATCTTGAAAATAGATGAATAATTTATGTTGATATGAAACAGACAATCACCTGACTTCTACTTAAATCCAATCCAAATTAAATCTTTATTATCTGTCTCTACTCTTGTCTATATGGTGAAAATACTTACTATCATACTTCTATTTAAATTGCTAAACAGCCTGAGTTTGGATTCCAATTCTAAAATTTAAAAGCAATTTAAACCTCTTATTCACTAAATAACTCTCTCTCAATTTGAAGTACAACATATAGCTGTGAAGATTATATTATTATATTATTTAATGTCTTACAGAGATGAAAAGAGAATCATAGAGTGAATACTCAGTAAGTGAAAGTTATTGTTTTTGTCATTATTTTTAATAGATTTTTATTGTGACCAAAGTGCATTACAAATCTTTCACAGAATTATTTATGGTACATAGTGACAATGAATGAGAGGCATTCCCACTACCAGTGTTGTTTTCCCTCTACCCCTGTTCCCAGCATGTATCCCATATCTTCCTCCTATACCCTCCAGAATACTAGTGTCTCCACTTTACTTGTTGTAATTGGGTTTCTATTCTGTTGTCGTTGGAGATAAAATGATATGAAAAAAAGAAAAAATGTGGTAGCAACTACCAAAAAAAGAAAGAAGAAAAAAAAAAGAAAGAAAGAAGGAAGAAAAAAATGCACCGGGCAAAGAAAAAAAATCACTAAATAATAACCACAAGAGTGAAAAAGAAAGAAAAAAAGGTTGACAGATGGGTGATTTTCTGAACTTTTATCTAACTTTCCTTGGCCTGTGTAACTGAATAGCCCCAACACTCCAGCTGCCATGGAATATTGAAGAACAATTTACAGAAAGATCCAGGAACACACAGAGCAGAATCTAAAAATAGAACATGGTTCATTTCATGGCTTTCATCCATTTGTTTACTGTGCATGAATTTGGAGGTTAGTAAAGGCTAATTTTACCTCAATGCTTAAAATTTTAATATTCTGGGGCCCAGAGAGAGCACAGCGGCGTTTGCCTTGCAAGCAGCCAATCCAGGACCAAAATTGGTTGGTTCGAATCCTGGTGTCCCATATGGTCACCCGTGCCTGCCAGGAGCTATTTCTGAGCAGACAGCCAGGAGTAACCTCTGAGCACCGCCGAGTGTGGCCCAAAAACCAAAAAAAAAATAAAATTTTTTTTTAATATTCTATAAATATATCTTGACTTTAACATTTAAAATATATTCACTTTATTGTCTTTGATTTCAGTTTGTAGTTTGCACTAGTAATTATTATAGTTACCAGTGAATGCATAGGACAGTGTCCTCAGAAAACAGTAGAACAATCCTTGAGTAGAAGAGATTTATGTTCACTGTTGCATCTAATACTTGGTTGACTAGACTAAACAAGTATGCTGTTAAAATAGGGTGAAAATACAAATGACTGCTTTGGGTGTTAACCTCTCAGAGTGAGTTTTAAAAGAACCTCAAACACTCCTTTTTTCAGTGCTATAAACATCTGTGTTTTCTAAAAATTGAATAGGTTTATTGAGAAAGGGCTGGCAGACCTGGTTGTGGTCTGATTATCATGTAAAAGAGGACAGAATCCCTATGAGGAAGGAATGTCTCATCTGAGCCGACCTGGAGAGATGATTGAATTGCACTGAAGTTTTTAGAATAAGAAAGCAAAAATTTTATCTCAGTACATTCTGACCATTCAAGTTTGGGTGCTTTTTTCTCACTTAAATGGAATGAATTTGAAGTCTGAAAACAAAACAAAACAAAATGCCTTAAGTTTACAATTTACTGGATTAAAATTTTTGACTTTAAGGGGGTGTGGAAATTAAGCTGCACATTATGAAAAAGCAATGAAAGTCGTTTTTATTAAACTTCAATATCTTTTTACTATTAAAAGTGAAAAAATATGCACTAGGCTTGTAACTTCTATTTAGTTCCTTCAAAAACCCATTTCATCAAAGTTGAGTTGTATGTTGTTCCTTTGTTAATCTTTATTAGTATACTCGTTCTCATGATGTTGATTTCACTTCTATAAATATAAAGTCAATTCTCATCATTTTTATTCTCCATCTTTTCTCTGCATTTCAAACTCAATTCTAGCAGTTCATCTATATAATCACTTTAAATATTCTATTCTATTCTCCTATTTCAGATCTTCTGCTCCTCTTTATTCTCCTCCTCCTCACACCTTTTACTTCTGACTGCACTCAGGGATAACTCCTGGCATTGTTTGAGTGACCATATGCTTGCTAGGAATAACCCAGTATGGCCACATACAAGGCAAAAACTTTACCCTTTCCACTTTCCAGACCCTGAAACTTTCCTGATCTTAGAGTTGTATATATAGCTTTTACTTTTTTCTCCTATCTACTTTAAGAGACTATGTATATATCTACTCTGGGTCACATTTTTATTGGGAGGTAATATATTTGTGTACATCTCCATCACAAGTTTCTTGCTTCGTTTAATGATAACTAATATAGTTTCTCCAAAACATAATAATACCTAGCACAAATGTTTCAGTAGATATACTGAATTCAGTATACTGGAACTTTAGCAAAAATATAAGGCATTTTTATGTCCATTTTTTGCCCATCTACTCTACATTTTTAGTTTCTACATGTTTCTAAAGATAGAAAAATAGTTAGAAGACTGCATAATTTTCTTCTTTTTGAAATATATACCCAAATTAATATCACCAAATTAAATATTTTAACAAAAAGCCAAAGGGAGAAGCAAATGGTTTTCATAGGTAAAAGAGTAGAAATTGGAATTAAGAAATTAATTTAGGGGCCAACGTGATGGCACAAGCGGTAGGGTGTTTGCCTTGCTGGCGCTAGCCTAGGATGGACCGAGTTTCTATTCCCTGGTGTCCCATATGGTCCCCCAAGCCAGGAGAGATTTCTGAGCACATAGCCAGGAGTAACCCCTGCACGTCACTGGGTGTGGCCCAAAAAACAAAAAACAAAAATTAATTGAATCTATTTATAAAGAAGGAAGTTACCAGAGCAATAATGTTTAGGATGATTTCATCTTACTGTGTTATTTGTTTCAAAGAGACATTAAGAGAAATTTGTGAAAAAAAATTTATCTGTAATAAAATAAGCAGACTTAGTGTGATTTTGTAGCTTTGCTTATTCTCTTAAAAACTCAGGTTGATTACATGGGATCAAAGCAGCATAAATATTCCACAATAACAGAAAGTTTGTAGTTTGGATAATGTAGTGACTCCTTCCTGAAAGATGTTCTTTTGGCTTTTATTGGAAGAAAAATTAACTTAGAATTAATGTGGACACAGATGCTCTTGGAGAGAGTTGTCAGTAGTGACTGCAGTGGACATTTGCCTCATTGAATGTCTCCCAATTTTTTTATTACCATACAAAATAACAAGTTGGTGATAATTCTCTATCATTTTCTGAACTAGGAATGTACTGATTGTTCATGTATGATATCTTGCCTAGTCTTTTCAAAATTTTCTTTCTCCCATCTTTACAGGTTTCAAAAAAAGACATAACATTGTTTGAAATGTCTCAAAATATCTATAGATTTTTAAATCATCCTAACACTACTCAACCTAAAATCACCCTCCACTTTCTCTAAATGACACTAACTCAACAGTCAGCTGGGCAGACCAGCTTACCAACTTTGACTTCTCACCAATAAAACCCCTCTTTTCTATTCAGCAATTGTTGTGACTTTTGGATCACATTTCTTGTTCCATATATGTTCCCATGATTTTAGTTTAAACTTGTCAACAATTATTATTCCATCAGGGTTGACTTTTGTATAGAAACTATCATGAGGCAGGAAAGTATTTTGAATGATTACATTTCCTATGATAATTCTACTAAAAGTCATAATGCAATATATTTTTGTATACTAATAAAAGTACACTACTTTCTGAAATTAGAATATTTAGTTATAAAAAAGTTTAAATAATATACACAAGGAATTCCCATGAATAGAAAAATCATGGATATATCATTTAAGTTTTCATTATGGAAATGTGATTGCTTTAGTCAATCATTTAAAAGTTTGCAATGTATTTAATACTTAATTCTTCTGTTAAACTCATGCTAAATTGTGGCTGGAGGGATTCAAATGTCACCAAATTTTAAGTAGTACACGTACAGAGTTAAGGTTAGCATATACTTTATAATTGCCTAAGAACAATATATCACTTAAGGAAATCCATAGCATTTTTTATAGTCAGGCAACAATAAACTATATTAATTATAGAATAATGGGAAGTACATTAGCAACCAAATCCTAGAGGTTTTATTTTATTATTATTAAAATTAGACTGTGTTTTATTATTATAAAAGATGGACTGTAAGAAGTGTTTAAAAATGTAAATAAAATAAAATCTCCAAAGAGTTCATTTAATGAACCAGAGGAACTTGCTTCCATTAATTAATCTTCTGTAACTTCTTTTTCTCTAAATTCATTTTAAGTAAAATTTTGAGTTGCCTCCATTGTGCATAGGATTAGAATTATTATTCTAAGTATTTGTACTAGGAAAGATTTAATCCTGCTGATAAAACAAAAACCCATTAGAGCCAGAAAGATAGTTCAGGGGATAAGGTGCTTGCATGGTATGTGGTCAATACTGGTTTAGTCCCTTTAAGATCCCCTGGGTACAGCTGGAAGTTATCCCTGAGCACAAACACAGAGGTAAATCCCAAGCACAGCTGGTTCTGGCCTAAAAAACAAAACACAAACAAATAAAAACCTATAGTGTCCACTGTTTTCTGGATATGTGGAAGATTAGGAACAAATGACAATAGTGTTACTGGAGACTCAGGTTTCATTAGTCTCTACACTGAATATGAAGAATGGCTAAAACAATAAAAAATCCACAAAATTGTCTGTATTTCCTTAGAGGTTAATTCCCTAAAAACAAAGCATAATGAAAACTAAACTCCAAAGCACTGTGTGTAAAACAACCTTCCAGAAATATGCTTATAGGAAGATAGAGTAATGACAGGTCAAAAACCCATTCATGAGGAATCTGATTCTAGTGAAGATAAATATTAATAAATATGAACATGACAGTAAAATATACCAGGATGGCATATATTCTAAGAGACCTAAAAAATACTGTTGAATACAATTGTAATATTTTATAATATTTAATAATAAATGGTAAACTCATTGGAGGCTGCTATTAGGAGATTATACAAAGGAGTTAGTATCTGTACCAGGTTTTGAATAATTGGGTTTCAAGAAATGGAAGATGCTGTTAGAAATGAAAGTTTGAAAGCTATCTGGGCTTAGTAGAAAAAAGAAAAACGTGAAGGTTCTAAGCTGTTCTCTCTAAGTAAGGAAGAAAAAATGTTTTCATAATATTGAATTTAAGCTTGTAGGGTTCAAACTATAAGACACTGTTCTTCTAATATGCTTATAACACGTGATTATGTACTCCCTTATATTATGGAAAAATTCAGAAGTAATTATATCTAGGGGAACATATAGTGTTTAATCCCTCAATTATGCCTTTTTTGGCAAAAGGGTTACTCCTCAGGAAATGCTCTAAAGACTGAATAGAACTTGTCTTCTTCTAAAAGACATTTACATGTGTAAAGAATCTTAACTCTTAATTATAAAAATAAAAGAATTAAATCCACATTATGGTCAACCTCACATTTACCAAAATTACTGGTGACTGCCATAGATGGCATTCCTTTCCCCCTCTCATGCCACCCAATATCCTTTGTTTTAGCTTAAGTTATAAACTTGGTTACTGAGGGCTGAGGAATTAGATCAGCAGGTAGGGCACTTGCCTTGTATACTGTCAACACAGGCTTGGCTCCTTTCATTCCATATCATCCTCAGAACAGTGAAAAGTGTGATTTCTGTTGATGAGCAAGAAGTAACCCCTGAGCACTGTTAGATGAGACTTTAAAACAGACAGAAGGGTGATTGTAGTCATGTGAATGAGTTACTTGGTTTTACTGGATGTTCTCTGTGTACAGGTGATCTACATGCTCTTTTTAAATAATTTCTCCTATCAATTTGTCTTATATGCTTGCTAGTCTTCTAGAATCCAGATGGCTATAGAGAGTTTTCTAATGTGTTTATATTACCAAACTTTAAAACTATTGAAGATATATTACTCTTTTCAAATCTATAAAGTGTTTTTTTTTATTCTTTAAGGGTCACACTCAGCTGGGCTTAGGACATACTCCTGACTTTGTGCTCAAGTGTCACTCCTGGCAGTGGTCAGGAGACCTTTTGTGGTGCCAGAGATTTGCCCTAAATCAAAGCTCTATGCATAGTAAGCATCTTTGACACTGTACTATCTCTCCAGCCCTAAAGTTAAATTTTCAAGTAAATAAATATTATATAGTAAGATCTTTGGTAATTGTTAAGCTCCAAATATTAGTCATGGATTATATGGGTTTTAAATGAGGATAAACTCTAAAGAATAGGCCTCAAATATACTCACAGGAAGCCTTCCCAAAATGTGTTACTTTGGTATTTGAATTATTTCAAGATAATATCACCAAGAACCAGCAGGTTTACACGAAACTTAAAGTACTTCCTAAAAATAGTAAAATAAGATGAATCCCAAGAATTATGATTTTTGTCAGACATAACCTTAATTAGCAAACAGCTAATTAATTTGGTCTTGAGTGAATGAGCTCCTTTCCTCTCTTCGTGAAGTTCCAAGTACTATTTTATTCATTGATTCAGATTATGCTTTTATTTTGCCCCCACTGGCTTTAGAATCCACTTCTATCAATATTGTCCACACATCCATAACACAATTTGTTATTTTCAATGCTAATGAACCTGCTGTTTATTTTATTGTTGTCTAACTTGAGAAGAAACTAAGAGGTTTCTTCTTCATCCTACAGCTCCTATGAGCAATGGTCCACAATGGACACAGAAAGGATGTTGCATTGCTGAACATTTCAATTGGAAAACAATCATTTGAGAGGGAAGAATAAGTCCCCATATGTGTCCTTTCCAGCTGTGAACATGTTGATTGTTTCTAAAACTTAGGTCCCTGATTTTTATAGGAGATAAGAACTACTTTAATGTAAACTTACGTTTCTACTAGTATATGGTACTAGACATTCTTATAATCATGTAGCTGCATTTTACTTATTTTTATTTATATTTGAAAAATGTAAATGCTTATAAGAAATTCAGGCTTTAAAGCTTAGTTGAATTTTAGATTTCTCAGAATAAAATTATGTCAGATGTAAATATAACCATGTATATGACAAGTTTTACAATGTTCTTATATGCCAAATTCTTTCAAACATTATTGTTGAAGGAAGTCATATGTTATAAGTCTTCAGAAAAGTCAAACAGTGTATGAATAGTGGAGCAATACAACAAAGTATGAATATGAATATATGAATATTTTTGTTCTTTCTTTTAAAATAAAACAAATATTAACATCAAACATTGAAATATTTTCAAAATAGCCTGAACTCTGTAGCTCTCAAAATGTGAGTAAAATAGTATAAAAATGATATAGAAACATACAGTCCTGATTTAACACAAACATATCTAAATTTAACTTTTACATATAAAATGGAAGCCCTGCTATCAGATAATTTACTGAGAGCTGGTATGGTAAAGCAATCCTTCACAAAGACACTTTGTAAAGTAACTAAACTATCATGTATTTTATCAGGTAATTTGGAAAATTTCTGG
Organism: Suncus etruscus; assembly: GCF_024139225.1. Lineage (NCBI taxonomy): Eukaryota > Metazoa > Chordata > Mammalia > Eulipotyphla > Soricidae > Suncus > Suncus etruscus. The sequence goes on along the minus strand of NC_064855.1, from coordinate 91,523,549 downwards.
AAACCTCAAAAGATAAATTTGTTCTTGCACAGGTTTAAACAATAAATAAATAAAATAAGATAGATATAAATGTTAATTAAATGTTTGGCATATATTTGGGACTCATTTTCTCCCTCTCTCTTATAAACACCATAATCTAGGAAGATGGTAGAGTGGGCAAAGCACTTGCCTCGCATGCAGTAGATCTTGTTTGATCCTCAGCACCACATATAGCCTCCTGAGCACTTCCAAGAGTTGTCCCTGAGCACAGAACCAGGAGTAAAGGCTGAGTACAGTCAGGAATGGTCAACTCCCCTTATTGTCCCCCACCCAAAAATCAAACCCAAACAAAACAAAGCAGTTGCAAATAGAGAAGGTTGAATTGGTCCTAAAGGAACTTTCACTAGGTATTTAGCCCATTGTAGAGACAATCTGTCATCACACTATTACAGCAAAGAATAATAAAAAAAAAATTCCCCCCCCCTCAGGAATTCAACAACACAATCCTCAACTTGCTATCAAGCAATCTTAAAAATGTATATGTAAATATCTTCTGTTTGTTCATGAATCTACATTTTTGCTGACTCAATTACTTGCTCCTTAAATGGATATAGGATAAATTTACATTATTTCCTATCTAAAATACATTATCCATCTATCTTTCCATCTAATTTTGCTATTAGTCTTAGCAGAAGATAAGCAGTACAACTTGATTGAAATAACCACTCCTTTTTACTTAATAGTTTTGAATTTATTTTGCTGTTGTTGTTGTTTTTCGGGGGTGGGTACATCCAGTGATGCTCAGAGGTTACTCCTGGCTATGCACTCAGAAATTGCTCCTGGCTTGGGGGACCATATGGGATGCAGGGACCCGGTCGAGGTCCTTCCTGGGTCAGCCGCATGCAAGCTGTAATATGGCTCCAACTCCAATATTTTTTAATTTGAATGGTTGACATATACCAATTATTTTCTGGATAAAAAATTCTGGATATTTATTGTTTATATTATTATTCTATTGCTGTTGTTATTAATATTATTATTAACAACATCTCTCCAAAATCTGTTACATTTTATTGAAGTGCATCAAGCTAAACACAGCTGCTATTCATTGGAAAGTGAGAATCAAATGTAGAGAAAGTGAGAAATTTTTTTTTTTTGTTTAGTTTGTGGAAATAGTAAAGAGCATTATTTTTTACTGTTGTTTTCTTTGTGTATCTTAGGATTTGGGTATCATGGGCTTCCTAAGACTATAGTATAGTACAAATAGATGGGGGGAAAAGTATAAGCTCAAAACAGCCTTGGGGGAAAAAGTGCTTTAAACACCTTATAAACTGAAAAACATTATACTAAAGTCTGTTCCTGCTTTTCAAAGAAATGTTCTTGTTCTAGTGTAATAGTTCAGAGTTTCCATTTCCCCCTAAAAGCATGAAAACTGGTTAGTGAGCAAATTATTTCTTCCAAAGCAGGAAGGTACAAGAGTATATACTCATGGGCATATGTGTGCACACACACAAAATGAAGTGGTACTCAATGGCTGCAGGCAGAGAGATGGCCAAAAATATTCCCAGATGAAAGAAAAGCAGTTTGAATACACTAAATAGTCACTTTTTTAATAGGCTTTATTTTTTCCTGTTCTTTTCCCTCCACTTAGCGATAAGCATGGATCTAGCTAACAAATCCCAGTGTGGTTTCAATAATAATTTTCTTTCCTAAAACATACTTTGAAATAATCTGCAACAAGTTCATATTTTACCTTCTTCTGAAGCATGATCACTGAAAATTATCAAATATGCCCACTCATCACACTTTCTTTCTCTACACTTATTTCTAGCAAGGCAAGAGCAAATCGTTCTTGTTTGGTCCCTCACATAAAAATCACAATACATGAATGAGAGTCAGCAACATCCATCTACATACTGCCTAACAACTGTGTGTAAGATGTCTGTGAACTGTAACACTGAAATCAAAACAGCATCTATCATATTTTTATTCGAAATCTTAATGCAGAATAAAAAGGGGATGAGAGTGTCTAGAATATATTTAGGAAACATTTCAAAAAGTGAATAAAAACCTGCTCCCGGGAAGAATTTATTATAGACAATTTAGGTTCCACTGCTGTTGGAGCTGAGCTTGAAAACATTCAAATGATGATTTAGCACAGAAATGCAGAGACTTGAATGATTTTGAGAGTTGGTAAGAACCAGCACCATGACATAAATTATTTAGTCAAAGTGTCGAGCTTTTCATCTATTTCATTGCAAACTTGTTTACTTCTTGAGAATGCTAACACATATGAGATCCTGAGAAGCAAAATGGTCACAAATGTTTATGATGTAAACACTGCTGTTTCCACTTCTAAGTGAGAAAACCCATTCTGATGGGCTCAAAGGACAAGAAAATGGAGGAAAACAGAGTGTAAGAAGCTTTTCTCTTAAAATTCTACAGGCTCTTAACTTGATGCCCTATTTCTCTGAAAAAAAAAAATTGTGCTATACCAATCATCATATTTAATTCCCAAATTTTACTAGGATCATTAGAGGATTTTTTATGCCATGAGACAAAATTACTGCAATGTAGTCCCAATATTAGCTGGTCAACATAGGATCAGCTCTCTCTGTGCTTAACTCAAATAGCTTTGTTGCCCATAAAGGAATGCTATGTTTGCAGTGGATGAAGATATACAGAAAAAGTATGGTTCTATGAGTTTACAGGAAAACTCCATTTCCATTGAAGGTTTTGCTCTGGTGACTATTTGGAAAACATATTAATAGTGCTACTTCAGAGAATCCTTGGGGAAATCTGATAAATATCTGATTAAATTTGTCTCTAGCATAATTACATTAAAGTCAAACTTATTTAACTTTTTCTATGCTTGGTTATTTCTGCACATCCAAAAAAGATGTTAATTAGCAACCTATCTTCTAAATATACCGCTGGTGGTTTATGAAGTTAAATTTTATAAGACAAATCAAAAGAGATTGAAATTATTTTTTAAAAGTCAATTTAGCTTTGAAGTTTATTTTTTCATAAAGGCAATGAACTCTTCAGCTTGCATGTTTTTGTTACATTTTTAGAGAATCACATTTTAGAAAATACTACATGTTAGACATGTACACAGAAGCATCATTTATACTTTCTGTCATAATAAAATATAACTATAATAATTTAAAATATGAAATATATTCTATCAGACCCATTCTACCAGCAATAAAGTAGGATTTTTCCTTGGTAATTTATCACAGAGAAAGTTTCATCACACTTAAATTAGCTTCACTATCTTTTCTATTGGTGTATCTCTTCAGCACACACTTAAAGAACTTACAATTTAGCAGAATGTTCAAGAATTGAAAAATGACACAAAGATAATATTTCAAATATAGAAACTCCATGCATTTTTTAAACTAGACATTCTTGGTACTATACTCCTGTTTAAAGTTAGGTGAAGGTTTTCTATATGCCAATAAAGTAATATTAAAATGGGAGCTGTCTTATTTGAATGAAGCCCCAATGTAGAGATTAAATATATTTAGAGCCCACACTATTTTTTTGGGGGGGGCACACCAGTAATGCTCAGGGATTTCTCCTGGCTTTGCACTCAGATATCACTCCTGGCTTGGGGGACCATCTGGGATGTTGGGGATCAAACCAAGATCAGTCCTGGATTGGCAAGGCAAACACCCTACTGCTGTGCTATCTATCACTCAGGCCCAAATCCACACATTTTTTAAGAGAGATGCTGTGTTTTGGGTTCCCTGACTGAATTCCTATGGTATGAATGTTTCCAGATACCAAATAATTTCAGATAGCAGAAGTCAAAAGTTTCAATTCAGGTCTGACACCATGTATCCCGAAATTAAATTCCATTTCACAAGTTATGGATGGACACATTTTCCCAAGTCCATTATCTTCAGGCTATCATCTGGATTTCTGACCCCTTGGGTACAGACTACAGTTCCCACAATTCTATCATCAAAACAGATAATGCCCATCTCAAGTCCATATTACCATGTGAGTTTCTGAGTGACTGCTATATATCAGAACTTCTCTGAACGCCATATTCAAATGTAATTATTTTTATAGAAGAAAACATAGAATTCAGTAATTCTATTTACAAGCCAAATTTTTAATATACTGCAAAATATACTAAAAATTAGGAATTGATGGTCAAATAGAAAAGTGGCAAAAAAAAAAAAAGGAATGATGACAAGGTTCAATTTCCAAGAACACTTAAGGTATATCATTTTCTCCTCCACCCCTCACCCCTCACTCAAGTTTTACAATAAAGATGCTATTCAAAGCTAATGATAAATCTTTTTTAGTGCTTTATAGTACTTTTATCATTGGCATGCTTGGGGGGGAGTGTAGAGGGTAGGGGCTGGACCACACCAAAGATGCCTCGGGATTACTCCTGGCTCTGCTCCGGAATTACTTCTGACAATATTTGGGAAACAATAGGGGATGCCAGAGATTGAACACAGGTTCTACCCCTGCAAGGAAAGAACCCTAGTCACTGTACTCACTCTCTCTCTCTCTCTCTCTCTCTCTCTCTCTCTCTCTCTCTCTCTCTCTCTCCCTCTCTCTCCCCATATGTGACTTTATACAATCAACAAGATATATATTTGTATTAAAATGTTGACAATAACAAATAAGCTCAACTTCCCATCCCTCTTTTCTTTTCACCAAGAAAATTAGACTACTGGATATGACATTGCTTCATGTTAATTTCTCAGACAACTGTCTTTCCATTTTTTTTCTTTCTTTTTTTTTATTTAAACACCTTGATTACATACATGATTGTGTTTGGGTTTCAGTCATGTAAAGAACACTACCCATCACCAGTGCAACATTCCCATCATCAATGTCCCAAATCTCCCTCCTCCCCACCCGACCCCCGCCTGTACTCTAAACAGGCTCTCCGTTTCCCTCATACATTCTCATTATTAGGACAGTTCAAAATGTAGTTATTTCTCTAACTAAACTCATCACTCTTTGTGGTGAGCTTCCTGAGGTGAGCTGGAACTTCCAGCTCTTTTCTCTTTTGTGTCTGAAAATTATTATTGCAAGAATGTCTTTCATTTTTCTTAAAACCCATAGATGAGTGAGACTATTCTGCGTTTTTCTCTCTCTCTCTCTGACTTATTTCACTCAGCATAATAGATTCCGTGTACATCCATGTATAGGAAAATTTCATGACTTCATCTCTCCTGACAGCTGCATAATATTCCATTGTGTATATGTACCACAGTTTCTTTAGCCATTCGTCTGTTGAAGGGCATCTTGGTTGTTTCCAGAGTCTTGCTATGGTAAATAGTGCTGCAATGAATATAGGTGTAAGGAAGGGGTTTTTGTATTGTATTTTTGTGTTCCTAGGGTATATTTCTAGGAGTGGTATAGCTGGATCGTATGGGAGCTCGATTTCCAGTTTTTGGAGGAATCTCCATATCGCTTTCCATAAAGGTTGAACTAGATGGCATTCCCACCAGCAGTGGATAAGAGTTCCTTTCTCTCCACATCCCCGCCAACACTGTTTATTCTCATTCTTTGTGATGTGTGCCATTCTCTGTGGTGTGAGATGGTATCTCATTGTTGTTTTGATTTGCATCTCCCTGATGCGTGAACCTCTCGGGAGTGGACCGAAAAGAGGCTCCAGAAAACTCTCTCTCCCAGAGGCCATCTACAGGGCGGGACTCCAGAACATAAAAACCGGCTAAGCTTTGCAGAAGTTGGGTCCCCTGTTTGTGACATCAGGCTGGGAAAATCCACAAAACAACGCCTGCCCAGTGGGGCCCGACTGAAAAACTGTGAGTACTACCTGTGTATGTCTGTCTACTGTCCTCTTGCATGAAACTCTCGGGAGTGGGCCGAAAAGAGGCTCCAGAAAACTCGCTCTCCCAGAGGCCATCTCCAGAGCGAGACTCCAGAACATAAAAACCGGCTAAGCTTTGCAGAAGCCGGGTCCCCTGTTTGTGACATCAGGCTGGGAAAATCCACAAAGCTGTTTTTCCATTTAAGGGTGTTTTTGAACAGTTCTTTTGCTTGATATAACAAAAGAAACCATTATCACTTAAATCATTAAGGTTATCCTAAGACTTTAGACAGCTGTGAATCAGACACTGGATGCATGCCAAATAGTTATTCATTTATCTGAGTAACACAAGATATATGTACATATACATGCATAAATATTTCTTATGAATCATACTATTGCAAGTGTCAAAATATCTTTGCACAATTTCCTAGAGATGATGTCAAACCAAATCCAGCATAGGATTTATCAGATATCCAGACAATTAAGTATATGGAACATGACTGATGAAGAGGTATTGATTAAGAGGGTCTTATTAGAGAATAATACTGGAGAAATACTTTGTTCTATGAATGCTTGGAGAGAGAGAGACATCTCTCTGCAAACAGTTGTCCAAAGGAGTTGAGGCCACATAAGAAGCAGTGCTGCTCTTGGAATAGCCTACACTTCCTCAAATGTGCAGAGTAAACAAGCTTATATTTCCTGTGAGCCAGATTTGAATCCAGGTAATTGGATTAATTAATTAGGACAGGTAATTTATAATTAATTAATTAGGATGGGTAATTGAATCACTTCAATGTGACCTTGGCCATGAGGTTTGGTTATGGGGAAAGGTATAGAATGGCCAGAGTGCACAGGTGACTTGAATCATTATTGTAAAGCAAGAAAATAAGTTTGAATTCAGGTGCCTTAATCAGCCTCATTCTAAAATTTGACTGTGCCTTTAGTCACCAGAGAGCATTTACTCCCTTCTTTATTTTCTGCTCAGACCAATTAAATCAGAATTTAGAAAGTAGGGAGCTGAGAAGCTTCCCAACCAATTCTAGTGTTCCACCAGGGTGGAAAATCAAGCTTTGAGAAATGTACAAAGGCCAGATCTAAAATGTGTGTCAAACTTATTGTAATGGTAATTATCAAATAAAGACGAGCAGATTTGGGCATGCATTTTTCTACCATTTGCTAAGCATGTAATGTATGCATATACACTCCACTAGAAATACACCTGTGAGGAATAATAACCATCCTTTTGACAATTGAAGAAACAAGGGAACAACTTAAGTGGCTTGAAGAAAAACACAAATCTAAGTAAATGACAGAGTGTCTAATTGACATTAACAGACTCATCAAAGGCACAAAGTGTGTTTTACTCATATTTTAATCCCTTCCACTTTTTATCATACCCAACCCTGGACTTTTGCAAAAGTGCTCTTCATTGGACAAAATGGTGTTTTATATAGAGAGTATAAATATATAGATTCTTTTTTAACTATAATTTTCAAATACCTCCAGAGTAAAAATTCAGTATATTCTATGATGGAAGAGAGTTGTACTTCCATATTCTTTATATCTTGAAATAGTGCCAGGATGAAGGCTATCGTTATTCCAGGAATAGTGAAGCCTTAGACATAAAGATGAAACATGATAGAACAGTTATCCAAGGAATATGTCTGTAGAAATGTGAACTTAAAAGTCGACCGAGGTCAGAGGTTAGCGTAAGTGCAAATCACTAATTATAAGAAGGCCAAAAGTAAGATCAAGAGATAAAAATTAGAAGGAATTGACTTGCTCAAACACAAAACCCAGGTCATCAGAATTAGAATACAATACCAATTAGCATTGAAAGCCAGAGAACCAGAAACAGACAAATACTGGAAACCTAAATACAGACTCAACAATTGGGATAGACGATATTGGAAACTAAGGATGAGGTTGAATTAAATCCTGTAATATTTGTCAAGAAACAATTCTGTGTAAGCTACTGGGTACTGTACTATAAATGAAAAAAGTAGCCATAAAAGTAATAAATTGTAGGGGTCAGAGCGATGGTGCAGTGGTAGGGTGTTTGCCTTGCACGTGGCTGACCCAGGACGAACCTTGGTTTGATCCCTGGTATCCCATATGGTCCCCCAAGCCAGCAGCGATTTCTGAGCACATAGCCAGGAATAATCCTTGAACATCACTGGGTGTGGTCCCCCCAAAAGTAATATATTTTCAAAAGTAACATTAAGCAAAAATGTAACAAAAGTAACTATACAAACTTCATCCCACTGGTGAGGGAAAATGCAAACAAAGGATGTTTGAAAGGTACTCTGGACATTCCTATGAAGAAGTTAACAGTGGACCAAGAGATGTTGATGGGATTTATTACAAAAAGGTTCCTTGGAAGAAAATTTAGTAATGTGCTCATTACTCATTATTGAATGAGTAAAAGTTCAACAAATAAGCAAGGAGGATAAATGCAATTTTATAAGTGTATAAAGATTCCAGGTTCTATTCAATTTTGAGAGCAGGATCCTTAGGCAGTCTTCAATTAGAAGATTGAGGAAGATGCCTTGTGTTATTCTTCAAGTCATTAAATAGAACAAGGATGGCAATTTTTTCAAGAATTGGGATTCCACATGTTCAATAAACACATTTGAATTAAATGATCTCTTTTAGGGGAAATTCATTAAACTACCTTTATACTTTTTAATATTTTATACCTTAAAATCCATCATCCATTAAGAGACTCAAACTATAACAAGCTATATGCAAGATGGACAGGTTACATTAGCAGTCCAAGGATCTAAGGGAAGAGGTATGGAATGCATACTGGGAACCATTTTGGAGGTAGAACAACACTGGTGGTGAGAATGGCCCTAAAACTCTGTTACTGTGTGCCTGAAATACAACTGTGAAAGGCTTGGAATTCACATTGGTCTCAATAAAAATGAAAAAGATCTCCTTGAAAATGAATATTGAAAATGTTAGAAATTCTAGTAGATTGACTTATTTACCAGATCATATGACTAAGTAAGTGGAAATTCTTAAATATGTATATGAAATGGAGTGCAGTGTAAGCAAATGCCAATAATTCATTTGTGAATGAACTGTGATTTATCTCTGACTAACTGATGTTCTCTCCAAACCACACACATACTAGTTGGTGCTCAAGGAAAAAATTGACAAAAAGTGAAAGATCAGACAATGTGGGAAGACATTCAATATTAACTATTGTTCAAAACTGTTGTAAGCCACTAAAAACTTTTACACTGAATTACTTATGGAAGTAATGCATATTTACAAAGAAAATTCCTTAAATATGATAAAACAAATTTATTTTTCCATTTCCTAACTTTCTACTAAGTTTAGTATCTTGAGTAGTAACTTAGGGAGTTTCTTTAGCTTAAGAAATTTGAAATAGGGGCTGGAGAGATAGCATGAGGTAAGGTGTTTGTCTTTCATGCAGAAGGTCAGTGGTTTGAATCCTAGCATCCCATATGGTCCCCTGAGCCTACCAGGAGCGATTTCTGAGCATAGAGCCAGGAGTAACCCCTGAGCACTGCTGGGTGTGAGCCCCCCCAAAAAAAGAAATTTTAAATAGGGGGCAGAGTGATAACACAGTGTTTACCTTGCACACAGCCAACCTGGGTTAGATAAACAGCATCCTATATGGTCCCCCAAGCCTGTCAGGAGTGATTTCTGAGTGCAGAGTCAGGAATAACCCCTGAGAGCCACCACTGCTGGGTGTGGCCCCTAAAATAAAAAAGAATAAAAAGAAAGAAAGAAAATTTAAATAATGGCTAAATGTGGGTAAAGTGCTTTTCTTGGAAATGGCATAGCTAAGTTTGATCCCTAGAACCCTATATTGTTCATCAAGCCTATCAGTAGTGAACTCTGAGCATAGTCAGGTGTGAGAAAAAATAGAGGAAAAAATATTGAAATCATTATGAAGACTTTTCTCAATTGCCTGTAACTTTCAGCCATGAAGTAATCTATTATCATTACAACATAAAAATGTTTAATCCTGATTTGCAGTACTAAAGAAAATCTAAAACAGGTTTTCAATGATTATGATTTTTCTCTACTAGAAATATTCTGTTTTCAAAGCATTTCTTTAGAATTTCATTTTTTTTATATATGTCTGTTATTCTAGGTCTAATGCAGGCACCTTTTTAGGGGCTTTTGTTAGGCATCTTTATTTTTCAGTCTGTATAAACTGACTATGATAAGCCTCTCTTGTGCCATAAATATGGACAATTTAGACATTTTTATCTCACATATAAATATAACTATTATATTTTATCATATCGTGGCAACCTCAAAATTATATAAAATACTTTATATGGTAATATTGAAAAAAATCAACAGAAATTTTAGTCTAATGCTAAATTGTAACCTTTTATTTATTTGCTATTTGGCAAAGAATTTCATCCATTATGATGTTACCCTAAAAATAAAGTGATTTCCTCAATTTCCCAATTCTAAATACCTAAGAAACCTGAAGTACTATAGAAATTACTTTTTCTCTTATGTACAAGTTCACTTAACTAGGATATTTTTACTCTGTGATCCCAGATTTGATCATTGCTACAGTACAATCATAATACTTCTGTATAGATTTCACCTTTATAAGGTTTGGCTTTATGGATAAAATTACAACCTGCATGACCAAATTTTACAGCAATACACTTATTAAAGTGAACTATAGAGAAAATTCTCAAAATTTTCTCTGCTTTTTAATGATCTGAAAGAACTTGTTCAAACAAATTCTGATTCATTATACCTAGATAAGGGCCTTTATTCTGCTTTTCTAACAAGCACTTAGATGATACTAGTACTGCTGATCTTGATATTGTTAATTAAGGAAATGTGCCAGAGGGATAGCACAGAAATTAAGACACTTTCCCTGCACGTCTCTAATTCTGATTTGATCTCCAGCACCACACTTATTACTACCAGGAGTGACCCCTGAGTAAAGGACAAGGTTGAAATCTAAGCACCACTGAATGTAGTCCAAAACCAAAAAAGAAACATTAGAATTAATATTAATCAAAGAAATAATTAATTGTAAAATATTTTGCTGTTCTTTAGATATTTCAAATGATGCAAATGGAAATACCAATACTTTCTTTTCTGTTTAGAAATACACTAAATTAAACATTATCCTGCTTTAATTTATCACAAAACAAATTTTAATAAGCATCTAAGACTGTTTCATCACAAATATTAATTTTCAGGTCAAATGACACAGTAAAAAATAATCACATAACAATAACACTATTATATTAATATGTCAGCTAGTTAGTGTTATCTTCTTTCTCTTGGAATTTAAGAACATAATTCATAATACATATGGATTCTGATGACAAAACCTCTCAGATGCACCTCTTGTAAAGAAAAAGGTTATTTATTACTTGAAAAATTATGGAAGTCTTCATTTTTATGGCTCCAAATTTAAATATAGAAAAATGTCTTACATAAAATTAATAGCGGTGCTAATAGTGCATGCCTTGAAATGTCTAATGGTGCTACTTGGTGGAACATTTTTTTTTCTACAAGTCTAGAAACATGTTGTGACATCACCTCTGCAAAATCAGGTATAAATGAACAGTATGATCCAGTCTTTAAGAGGCTGAACAGCACTTGTTCACAGAAATTGTTTTAAAGCTTGAATCAAGACCCTCTTCTGAGAGTAGCTGGAGAGAGTGCTGTGAAGGCAGTGAAATTGACAGGCAGGATTCAAGGGTCTGCCAATCACTGGCTTCTTCACTGAGATTACAGTATCTAGCTATGTACTTCAAGTTTTTGTTTTCTGTAACCAAGTCTTCCACTGACTATAATTGAAAATGTAAGCAAGACAATCAAAATAAATAGCTCAGTCTTGCAACCCCTAGCTAGAATAGCAGCAATGATTTTAGATACAGCTTATTCAAAACCTTAATACCAGCAATGTCCTCTCCCATTTGAAATAATGTTCTTGTGTAGGAGCTACTATACAGCACATAGAATCACAGAACTAGGGACTTCAATGTAAATAATATAGATTTCCCTTAAAATACTATGGAAAGCAAAACAGGAAAAACTATATAGAGAAGATATTTACTTTAGGTACACCATAAGAATATGGCACCTTAGGCAAAATCTTTTATTATGTCCAGTCCATTCAAAGTAATCTTCAAAAGTGTATATCTAATATAATCTTCAAAGTAATATAACAAAAAGAGAGTCCACTTATCTATAGCTAAAAGGCACAATTTTAAAATATTGATAAAAAGTCAATTTTTTTCCAATTGATCAACTTCATTTTAATAGATCTCACAAATTTTCAACTTGAAATTGATTTTGATAAATTCCATTATATTGGATTCTCATGTTCATTTTCTTCAAGGAGTTTTGTTTTCCTCCTTCTCTTCCTTTAAACCTCAAGCTGATCCTCATGAGAGTCTTCACTCTGACTGTTAAACAAACCCTGAAATATTGTCAAGAGAATAATGAACTGTAGCTGTAAGAGATGAGAGGACAAAAATGGGACCTTGGGACAGTAGCGGAGTTACACATTGGTGATGGGAGGGATGGGGAGTAACTTAGCAAAAAAGAGCAACAATATGGAAGCTGTTTTAAATCATATTGCTCCAATAAGTAATATTTTAAAAAATCTTTGAAAGATAAATGAATACAATATTATTTCTTCTAGAAGATTATATGTAGAAGAGCTAATAATGAATTTGTCATTTTCCCTGAAGATTTGTAAAGAATAGGTGGAATTTGAAAGAAGTAACCTTTAAGTATAAATACATGCTGCCTTGAGACAACACTTTTGTTTTGTTTTTGTTTTGTTTTGGTTTGGTTTGGGGGACACACCCGGTGACTCTCAGGGGTTACTCCTGGCTATGCACTCAGAAATAGCTCCTGGCTAGGTGGACCATATGGGACACGAAGGTCAAACCAGGTAGGTCCTGGATCTACCTCTTGTAAGGCAAATGCCCTACTGCTGTGCTATTGCACCAGCCCCCGAGACAGCACTTTTTAAAATATTTTAATTTGATTAAAGAATAAAAGTTTACAAAGTTATTCATAGTTGAGTTTTAGGCATATAATATTTCAACACCAATCCCACCACCAGTGTCAATTCCCATTACCAGTGCTCTTGGCTCCGTGATCAGGGATTTTGTCTGGCAATGTTAGGGGGACCAACAGTAGTGCTATGTACAAGACAAGTGTACAACCCTACTTACTATCTCATCTAGTCAGCTCCTACATTTTATCTCTATTTCCCATATTATTTATCTGAGAAAATTTGCACATGTTAAATGTTTATTCAAATGTCATTCAAATATTTTCCCTAATTTTCTATTTAAATCTTTGAAAGGTTCTTCCATATTTTAGTCATTTATAAATGCAACCTGTGATATAATTGTTTTTCATATTTTGTAGTTTGACATTTTATTTTCTTTAAAGTGTCTGTATGCCTCAATTTTGAATTTGATTTATCACTATAGTTTTCTTTTGACAAATATTTTATTAATTCACTCAGACTTGGTTGAGAGTGTTAAGTTAAAATTATAAAATTTCTTGGGTGCTGAATAAAAAATATAAAAATAAAAATATTTCACTTGTTTTAAGACATTAGTGCCATGTGTTACGCAGTGTCCATTGCAGTTATTCCACTGGTTTTTCCAATACCATAAATTTAAGGAACTTATATACATAAATGTGTGAATATGTTTCTAGTTTTTTTTTCTTATTTTTATTAGCCTATTATATCTCCCCATCACTGAGCATGATACTTTCAAGTCTATGCCTGTAATTACAAATTGTAATTTTTATTATTTTTATAGTTTAGTAGTATTCCATGCATATATGTACAAAAGTCTCTTTATCCAATCATCCCAGACATTTGGGATATTTCCAGACTTACTATTAAAATAAGAATTGGTGTGCAAATATTTTTCTGAAGAGAGTTATTAAGCTCTCGGTTAATATCAAGAAGTGGAACTGCCGGATCTTATGGAATGCCAATTCCTAGATTTTTAAGAAGTCCACAATGGCTAGACCAGCAGACATTCCCAATAGTCATGAATAAGAGGGTTCGTTTACCCCACATCCCCTCCAAAAATGAATAAATAAATGAATAACCATGCTCACAAACACAGTCACTATATTCAAACCAGGGCAACTCCGCTGATTCACGCCTTTCTCAAGCAACATTTAACTAAGCCATGAAAGATTAAGTTTACTCTAGCTCAAGCATCACAAAGCTGGACATCTTGGGAGTAGAGGGTCAGCCAACCCCACCATGCTGAAACCATTCCTGCTGCCTCTATCACCCAGAATCACTGTTTTTCCTATGGACCAGCCTCATCATCCCTCTAAAATTTCCTTCAGGTAAATCAATGTGAACAAAACTTCAGTATGGTTGTATTTGGGCTGATATCACCCAGGATATTTTTGGGTTTTTTTTTTTTCACCCAGGATATTTATCATCAGTACAGACACTCCCCCTGCATCTTCCTTCTTCCAGGAAGCGTGGCAACAGAGAATACATTTCTAAACACCACAGTATCAGTAATAGTGCTTTAAATTTCTGAATAACCTCATTTGTTAGATGCTGTTAACCCTATAAGAACACACCAATATAGCAGAATGGACAACTCTACAACAAGAGCTTATCAAAACTTCTGTCATTGTATTAATGACTTAATTGGAGATATAATAATTTTCACAAATGTACTTTCTACTGTACTTTTTTCTTTCATTTATACTTCTCTTCCTTTATAGTTGTTATTTTTCTTTCTATTCTTTTTTTAAAATAACTTTTTATTACCTATCTGGAAATAAATGTATTATAGTCATCTATGTCAACTATGTAATGTATCTTATTTATGTTATTTAAATAAAATTAAAAATTAAAAATTAAAAAAAAACAAGTGGAAGAGAAGAACAGAAACCTTCTCAAAGAAGAGATAGAGATGGAGAAAAGTCAGATGAAAAAAAATGCCTGGTATATCATTATCCTCAAGGAACTGCAAATAAAAAGACCAAATAAGTATCAAGTCACATAAGTGAGACTAATATACATCACAAAGATGAAAAATAACAACCAATGGTATCCCATCTACTGGAATGTAGAATTAAAGGCCATTTTTCCATTTTTATAAATTACTGTATTGAAACACTGTGGCAAGGTTGTTCAATAATACAGTTTATTTTCTTCACAGTTACAAAGTTGTTTATTATTGAGTTTCAGTCCTACAATGTAAAAATACCTTTCACCAGTTCACATTTTGCACCACCCATGTCTATTTCTCTCTACTTCCTTTTTAAATGGGGTTAGATATTTTTCCTTGCTAAGTACTACCAATGTCATATATATATATGTTAGATATTCTTTATCAGACGGATATTGGAAAAATGTGTCTTGGGCAGTTTATATATGCTAGTCAACATTTCCTTTGAAGTGCAGAAGCTTCTGAGTTTAATGTAGTCCCATTGTTTCTCTTTATTTCCTCTTGCTAGGTCAGTAATGTTTCATTCTGAAGATGCCTTAGCTTCAATTTCATAATATGTTCTTTTTTTTTTTCGTTTTTTTTTTTGGGGGGGGTCACACCCGGCAGTGCTCAGGGTTACTCCTGGCTGTGTGCTCAGAAATAGCTCCTGGCAGGCACAGGGGACCATATGGGACACCGGGATTCGAACCAACCACCTTTGGTCCTAGATCGGCTGCTTGCAAGGCAAACACCGCTGTGCTATCTCCCGGGCCCTCATAATATGTTCTATGTTTTCCTCTATGCACCTTATAGTTTCAGGTCTGATATCAAAGTCTTTAATCTATTTTGATTTGACTTTTGGAGATGGCATTAAAGAGAAGTCTGAGTACACGTTTTTGCATCTAGTTGACCAGTTTTCTCGGCTGCACTTGTTGAAGGACTTTCCTTGTTCCACTATTTTTTGCTCCTTTATTAAAGATTAATTGATCAGATTCCTGAGTGTCAGTATCAGGTTATTCAAGTCTATCCTCATTTATCTGAGGATATATCTTTAATCCAATACCATGCTCATTTAATGATTAGTGCTTTATAGTACAAATTGATGTTGAGGAAAGTGATGCCTCCCATCTTTTTTCCAAGATTTCTTAAGCTACTCATGGAGATTTATTGCTGCATACAAATTTCAGGAGTGGTTGATATCCCAAAAAATATTTATTGAAAAAAATGGCATGTGTATCCTTATAGGAATTGAATTAAATCTGTACAATGCTTTGGGAAGTATTTTAGTTATTAGTATTTTAAATTTTAATTGTTAGTATTTTAATTATGTTAATACAATACATGAGCAGGGATATCTTTTCCTACCCTTGTGTCCACATTTATTTTTGAAGTAGTTTTCTGTATTTTTATTTGTAAATGACTTTCACCTCTTCAGTTAAATTGATTGCAATGTACTTGAATTTTTGAGGCACAATTCTGAATTTGATTTTTTAAATATCTCTTTCTTCTCTTTTTATTATTTGTATATGGAAAAGCCATAGATTTTTGCATAATTAATTTTGAAGCTTGCCAGATTATTGCATCTATTGTTTCTAGAATCTGTTTTGTATCATTTTAGGGTTTTCTAAATATAGTATTAAGAGCTTAACTTCTATATTTTCTATGTGAATGCCTTAATATAACTTTTTTGCCTAATTGCACGGCAAGTACTTCCAAAACTATATTGAATAGAAGTGGCAGGAGTGAATAACCTTCTCTTGTGCCAAATTTTAGAGGAAGGGCTTTTCTCTTCCCTCAATAATAATGTTTGTCACAGACTTGTAGAACATTGCTTTGTATTGAAAAAATTTCCTTTAATTTCCATCCTTGTTGAGAGATTTTA
Source organism: Suncus etruscus (assembly GCF_024139225.1). Taxonomy (NCBI): domain Eukaryota; kingdom Metazoa; phylum Chordata; class Mammalia; order Eulipotyphla; family Soricidae; genus Suncus; species Suncus etruscus. Next base: position 91,506,913 of record NC_064855.1, on the reverse strand, counting down.
TCATGAATGGGTACTGGACCTTTCTTAAATGCTTTCTCTATTACTATAGCTGTATGATTTTTATTGTTTCTTTTTTCATTTTTCTAATTTTGGCTCATTTTGTTGTTTTTTTTTTCCAATTTCTTAAGCTATGCCACCAAGTTTCTTATGCATTTATTTATTTATTTATTTTTGTTTTGGGGCCACATCCAGTGACGCTCGGGAGTTACTACTGGCTGTGTGCTCAGAAGTCTTTCCTGATTTGAGGGAGCGAGTGGGATGCTGGGGGAATCTAACCATGGTCCATCCTAGGCTAGCACATGCAAGGCAGACATCTTACTGCTTGCACCATCGCTCTGACCCCTATGTCCTTTATTTATTTCTGATAAATTCTGGAAAGATATAAATTTTCCTCTTAATTTTGCTTTTGCTGTATCCTATATATTCTAATAATTTATGTTTTCATTATCTTTTTTCCAAGAAATGTAAAAAAATGAGAATGCTCCTCTTTTGTTTGTTTGTTTTTTGGTTTTTCAGGCCACACCCGTTTGATGCTCAGGGGTTACTCCTGTCTAAGCGCTCAGAAATTGCCCCTGGCTTGGGGGAACCATATGGGACGTCGGGGGATCGAAACGCGATCCTTCCTTGGCTAGCGCTTGCAAGACAGACACCTTACCTCTAGCGCCAAATCGCCGGCCCGGAGAATGCTCCTCTTTGATTTGCTTTCCAACCCACTGGTTGTTCAGTAATGAGTTGATTAATTTCCAGGTGTTAATTTTATTTCTTCGTTTCTGTTTCCAATTCACTTCTATTTTCTGTGCATTATTCTCTGAGAAGATAGTTGAAACAATTTCTATCCCCTTGATTTTATGGAGGTATATTTTGTGGCACAATATATAAAATATCCTGGAGAATGTCCCATGTGTTTTGGAGAGGAATGTGTATTGAGTTTTGGGGTGGGATGAAAACTGATAGGTAGGTGATAGATGATAGATAGATGATAGATAGATAGATAGGTTAGATAGATAGATAGATAGATAGATAGATAGATAGATAGATAGATAGACAGACAGACAGACAGACAGACAGACAGACAGACAGACAGACAGACAAATGAATGGACAGACAGGTGAATGAATATGGACAGATGGGCGATAGATGGATAAATGGATAGATGATAAATGATAGATGATAAATAGATATAGGTTATAGATAAATGAGATAAATGATAGATGATAGATAGATAGATACTAAATCCAGTTTTTTTCATTTCTTTCTTCAAAGCCAGTATATCCTTGTTGAGTTTAATCTTGTTGATACATAAGAGGTGATGGAGCAGTGTTGAAGTTTCCCACTCCTACCATATTGCTAATAATGTCTTTCTTCAAAGTATACTTGCAGTTTTTTAAGACTTGCTGGCACCTCGTTGGTTGTTTATATGTTTAGGGGTGCGATTTCTTCCTTGTGTACATATCCATTGATTATGCAATGACTCCCTCTGTTCTCTATAAGTTTGGAATTTATGTCAACTAATATTAGTATGACTACCCTAACCTTCTTAAGGGAGATGTGTTTGAAAGATTGTCTTCTTCCAACCTTTGATTTTAAGTCTGTGTTTGCTCTGATTATATAAATGTGTTTCTTACAGGAAGCGAAGTGATCCATTTTGCTACCCTTAATTGGTGCATTAGTCTGTTGACTTTGAGATTATTGTTATGGAATTTTTTGTCATTTTTTTGTAGAAGTTTGGTGTGCTTGTGGGTTTGGTCTTTCCTTAAAGTACTCTCTTCATTTTTTCTTTTAAAGTTGGTTTTGAGTCTTGAAAGTTCCTGAACTGTTCTTTATCCATGAAGCTATGTATTCTTCTTTTAAACCTGAATGACAGCCTAGCTTGGTGAGTTGTTCAGTTTAGGTTTTTTTCACTATATCCCACCACTGCCTTTGGGCCTGGAGGGTCACTTTTGATAAATTTTCTGTAAATCTTAAAGATGCTCCTATATATTTCTTTTTTTTTCTGATCTTGCTGATTTCAGTATTCTATCTCTACCTATGAATTTCATCACTGTTATTAGGATGACCTCAGAGTGCTTTTATTAATGTCTCTTTTATCTTGTCCACTTTGGGCATCCATTATATGAATGCATACACTCTTCAGTTTTGGACCTTCTAAGCAATGATATCCTTCACTGTAGATTCTTCATGAGGGTATTTTTTAGCTCTCTGGGACCCCAGTGATTCTTACATTGACTCTGTTTAATGTATCCCAGTTCTAGTGACTTTCTTTTTTTTTTTAATTTTGGGACATACACAGTGATGCTCAGGGGTTACTCCTGGCTAAGTGCTCAGAAATCGCTACTGGCCTTCAGGGACCATATGGGACACAGGGGGATCCAACCATGGTCCATCCTAGGTCAGTGGCATGTAAGGCAAACACCCTGCCACTGTACCATCACTCAGGCCCCATATTTTTGTTAATTTTAAGGATTTTATTGCATTTTCTGTTCATTTAAGACTCTTTATATAGGTTTTATACAGCTGATTTTTGAGCTCATTGATTCTGTCCTTAGCAGCTATTACTCTGCTGGTAATCCAGTACGTTTTTTCATTTCACCTACCAAACTTTTTAGTTTTATTATTTCTGTTTGGAATTTTATCATTTCTACTCTCATACCCTATGTGTCTTACTGGCTATGCATTTCATAGATTCTTTGAGTTATTTGACCATACTCATCATTTCCTCTCTAATGTCTTTATCACAGAGGCAATATAGATGGTTGATGTGAGTTGAATCTTCTAAACTACCATTTTCAAGCACTAATTATGGTGGACTTCTATGTTGCTTGCCCATTTTGATCTTTGAAGTGTGGTGATGATGATGATGATGATGTGTGTGTGTGTGTGTGTGTGTGTGTGTGTGTGTGTGTGTTTTGCAGGGAGGGTCATCTACTAGAAGAAATGTATGGCTGCTCTCTTCTCAGAGCATACTAAAATGAGGTGAAAATGGTTATTCTGAGTCAAAGAGAACCTGCTACCAATCTGTTTGTCTGCCTCCATTTCTTGGTACTGTGACTAGGTGGCTGGAAGACCCTTGACCATAACCTGGTGCTACTCTTTCCCTCTAGGTGCACTGAACCGGGTTCAAATTTACTTTTCTGAGTCAAAGAAGACCCGCCACTGGACTGTCTGCCTGCTCAGTTTCTTCTAAAGGCTATGATTTGAACATCAAAAGCACCATAAACTAGATTACTTGGAGAAACAATAAAACAACAAATATTGACTATACAATTTACACTATGAGAGCTAAATAAAATAGTTTCTTCATTACAAAAAATTATCAAGAGTTTTAAACTGGTACCATCAAAGCATTGCTCTAAGCCCAAGCCCCTCAGGGGCTTATGCTAACTGCAGAGAACACTGTGATCTCTGTGAGTCATAAAGACATTGTGATGTGTGTGAATTTAGCTTTTTTGGTATATGTATAAAATATTATTTCATTTTAAGTGAGCAATCTAAAATTATGCAAAATTTAGCCTTAGATTTATTAAGTAGTCAGGAATGACATTCTAATCAAATGATAATTTTAATCGTAAGATATTGAATTATATGAAAGAAACACTGTGAATGGAGTTGCTTAAAACGTCTTATTGTTGTTGTTGTTGTTGTTGTTTTGGGCCATAACCAGCAAGTGTTCTGACTCTGTGTTCAGGGATTATACCTGACCATGCTTTGGGGATTCTATGAGATGTCAGGCATAAGATACCAGTCTGCATTGTGAAATCCAGTGGCCTACCAGCTCTACCATTCTGACCTCCAATTTTTAACATTAAATTAAACTTCACATCAAAAATTTATTTTAAAACTACATTAAATTTTATATTAATGGCAAAGGCTTTCACTCTGAACAAAGGTTATAATTGTTTTTATTTTTATTCTCTAAATGCAAGTTTGGCTTTCTGAATTTTACACATTCTTATGCTTTTGCCTGACTTTAGGGCTAATATTTCTCATAAGTCTCTCAAGATTCAATGCTGTATCATACCAAATGAATGTGCTTTTTATGTAGGTTCCTGCTGTTTGCTTTATGATATTTTAAATAAATGTTGAAAGGAATTTATAGCCCTGTAGTACTAGTTCACATGCCTGGAGTACTTAACTGAAATATATTGGAATTGTGGCTCTGAGTATGTTTTTTTTATAACCTCCTATTTAATGTTTTATATTTTCTAAGAAAAATTAACTATTTGCATTTTAACAATTTGAGTAATCATGTATAGATCATATTCAGTAATGTCTTATGTATTATTGAGTATTTTCATGAACTTTCAATACCCAAATAGTATAATTCATTATTTAAAGATTCAGCTGTTTACCTTAATTTATAAGACCTGATGTTTATGTCTCATTACCTTGCCTTATAAAATGGAGTATTACAAACATTTTTGGCTTTTTATACTATATAATTTTCTTTTTGTAGTAGCCCTCTATCTGCAAGGAATATGAATACCTGAATTATGAAGAGTATAGAAACTATATAATGATTTGTCTTATAAATTTTAGATGGTAGTAAAATAATAATATATAAAAAGATCAACTTCATTTGAAATAGAAAATCATAAAAAATATGTATCAATTATGTGACTGTGTAGTATTTGGGATTAATAATGTATGTGTATAAATGAAACATGAAAACAAAAGTGCAATAAGTGAAGAGGGACTATGGTATTTATAACCATTAATTTGGACATTAATTATTGAACTAGATTGTAATAACTACTTTTAATCACTCAGTCATTTGTGTACTTAGTTATTGTACGTACTTTTATTGATTTTCCAACCCTCAGACTCTTGGTTGGATTGTCAAGCAGCTAATTGAATATATTCATGTGTACTAGCATACAAATTTGGCTTTTAACTTGCTTTTCCTAATCTGATACAAGCTAGTGAAGTGTTTATTCATTTGTTAGAATTTGCGGTCAATAAAGTCTGAAGTTTCAAAGTAGCAACCAATGCAGTTTATTAATTTAGCCAGAAACTTCTGGACTGCTCTTGAGACTGCTCTTACAAACTTCTTGTATTTGTTTTGATTCAATGCTGTGCTCAGACAATGCTTAAACCAGGGCCCCATTATTGTTTGTAGTATTGTAATGAGTAGTTAATGCTCAGTATTTGACTTATTCTCTCTTCACAGACTTCTTGTTCTCCTGCTATTTATTGCTTCTTCCTTCTGCTGCCTGAATTTTTGTAGTTCCAGTGCTCAAATAGATGCCAAATAATTCAAGTTAATTTGTTCATGTATATGTATAATTACAAGGAAAATAACAGTTATTGCATTTCTACTATGTACTCAGGAGTAAGCTGATTATCCATACATGCATGTGGAAATAAGAAAAATTATGATTGGATCATAGATCATAAAACCAAAGCTCAGAGAAGTTCTAGAAATCACCCATGTTTATACATCTATCAACCACTAACAAAGCCTGTCACAATATGAGTGGTTCAATAAAAAATTCTTCGATGAAAATTATTTGCTACAACGTAACTTGAAAATATCACATCATTTTACAATGAACGTGGAGAGCCGGCATAGTGGATTTAATTGAAGTCAGCATTAGAGTTATTGTCAACTTCACTGAATTATACAGATGTTGTTGACAAGACATTAAAGATGAATCCACTACTTGGATTTAAAATTATATCCAAAATTAGTATCTGAGTTATAACTCACAATATTACTCAACAATAAGAGAAGAAAATAATCTAGAAATGTATCTCTAATGCTGACTACTCTGTGCAAATAAGTTAGCTACTATTCTAGGCTGGTTTATAACACCAGGACCTGTTTTTCCCATGCTACATATTGCTGGAAAAGATCAAATAGTTTATTTTAGGATCAAATGCTATTCAGAAAGCAATGTTGATATAAATTTGTTGTTGTTTTCAGAGCCATACCTGTGATGCTCAGGTCTTACTCTTGGTTCTACACTCAGGGAACATTTCTAGAAGGCAAAGATGGGACGTAGGGCCATATAAAATGCCTGAAATTGAACCTGCATCAGCCACATACAGATTAAGTGCTCTATCTGCTGTACTATCTGTCTGACCCCTATATTGAAATGTTTTGAAAGAAAAACAAAACAGCTTTATTGCTTGCTTATTGATGTTGACATTTATAAAGTGTTTGCTAATATACTATATTTGTCTCTTGTGAGGAGAGCCATTAAAGTTTCTCACCTTCTTACCCTTAATTTGAATTTGCCATTGAAATTTATATTGCTTTAGCTCAGACTGTGGGTCAGTTACTAATTCTCTATCAAATCATGTTATAACTATATTCTGTACATGTGTGAAGCAAGATAGTTTTTATTAAAATTTAATTAGAAAGATATGTGGGGAAAGGGGAAAGTGTGATAAAATGAGAACATAAGCTTAACCAGAGTGGAACTAGCAAATATGGAAATATAGACACAGCTAGTGAGATACATGTTCCAAAGGAATATAGACTTGAAAACCAAGTCAACAATATTCTTATCTCCTTCTCTTTGCATTACCTTTATTAAAGCAACTAAAAACCATTTTAATTTGTGCAATATTTTCAAGCAGTGAAAACAGTCAGTTAACATTTTGTATAATATTTCAATGAAATAACAAGCTTATTTAATAGCAGTTAACACTACAAAGAATAATGTATGGACATTGGCAATGTATGTATGTGTATTTTTATAGAGCTTATTTTCTGGAATAACACTGTATAATGTATACTATGTATATAAACATATTAACCTTACCACAATTTCTCTAACCTACCATCTATTATTTTTCCCTTTTCTAGTTATTTTTTGTTCTTGTTGATTCTCTTATACATCAGTTATACCTGGGATATTTTTCTATTTGTTTTGTTTTTTGTTGTTATGTTTGAAGGGCCACATTGGCAATGCTTGGGGATTACTCCTAGTTCTGTGCACAGGGATCCCTGATGGCAGTGCTTAGCAGATCATACGTGGTATCAGAGATCAAACTGGGATCTCCCACATACAACACGAGTGTCTTGCCCCTGCACTATCTTTCCGGTCTGTATTTGGGATTTTGAAAACAGATAATTATGCCATGAACCAAGTGATTTTACACATGGCTCCCCTTTTCTTTTACTATAAACTTCCCTACTCACAACCTATAAATGAAAATTTGATGTATCACACATTTCTACCATTGTCCACATATCACAGCTTAGAGAATAAATATTAGAGGCTCAGTACTTGTATCTTACTTTTTCTTACTGAAATATTAAAATTGGTATTAAGTATTAAAAATAGGCTATGGTAATCTTTAATGCAGAAACACTTGAGACTCACTTTTTAAATTTATTCTTTTAGCAAACTATTAATTGAATGCCTATTATATACTTATTTTCTTGTAAGCATTATAAAGACACATGATTCATGGTTTCTGACATCCATAAATCCACAATCTGAAAAACAGAGAAGCCAACATATAATTTCCCCATCATATCTAACTAGGATATAACTATAAAATGCTTATAATGCAGAGAAAGAAGTGATTATATAAAGGGAAGTCTCAAGAAAGGCTTCACAGAGGATGTTCATTGAGCTGTGACAGATAGGATAGAGATGGATATCCCAGGAACAAAACATAATATCTAGAGTGAAAAAAGAATATGCATTTTGAATATTAAAGAGAAGGGTATGTACACATTTAGCAAAATGAATCTCAAGGCAAAAAGATTAAGGTGTTTGGATGGACAGTATCATGATTGAAATGTAAAGTGCAAATTGGAAATTACCATAGGAGAATAAGCTTAACAATTAATCAAGACCCTTTTAGTTTTAAGAGGAGGTGTCTTTTATTTTTCTTGCACTTTCATGAGGACAATGCTGTTTGAAGGGTTATAATGAGTAACAGATTGAAGATTCTAAAATAAATTTTCACGTTAATACAGGGGCAAGGACACTAACATATGTTATATATTTTGTATTCCTCTTCATTTTTTCCTCTATTGTGTTCGTTTTTGTTTAGTGAGGATACCAGAGAAGCAACTAGAGTTGACATTCTAAGTCTATCTTGTCTACCCCATAAATCTGGGTGGTTCTCCTTTTTTGTTTCATAACATATTCATATCATTCGTTTGTCAAAATTTCATATTGAGCATTTAGACACCTTGAAAGCAATGGTCTGGGTCTTCTTAATTACTCAATAGGTTTATTATGTAATATGAGATTGTATGTACATTAAGTAAGCGTTGTTAAGAAATGAATATAACATTGTTGCTAAGTAAGTACATTTGGACTCCTTAATCAGATGCTTATGCTCTTCCAGCTGTTAAGAAATGATAGATTTCAGGGCACTTGTTTTATATGCAGTCAACTAGAGTTCAATCTTTGGAACCACATATATTCTCCTGAGCCTGGCCAGGACTGATCTTTAAGTGTTAAGCCAGGAGTAAGCCTAAGCACCACTGGCTGCTGTTCAAAAACAAAAAAGAACTGAGATATTGATCTATTAGTCTATACTCTAGAGCCTTATGAAAATTATTGTCAGATAGTTTCAATTCTATCATCTAGAAACACATGTTCATGAGCACCACACCCCAGAACTTCTAAATCAAAAATTCAGGTGATAGGGATCCAACAGTTTGTGTTTCAACAAGTTTTCTAGGTGCTTTGATTACAAGCTGAATATTATTAAGAACCATTCATAATGTCTTTACTAAGACATAAGAGCACCATCTAAGTTTTCTTTTATTTAACTATGTTTAAAATCCTGTGTATGCAATAACCTCACTCTGTAAAGCTCTATAAGAATACTAGGATATAAAACTTTTTGTTTATTCTGCCTGAGTAGCAAGTGCAATAACCATTACATCTCTAATTATAAAGCATCTATATGCTGATTAATGTTATTTTATAAACACATACTTGCTTGGTACAACCAAATCAATGACTCTCCTGGGGAGCACTTATTAAGAGAGATGTTCTACTGGCATTGAGCACCAATGTCACGTCAGATCAAATTGTCATCATAGTCTTTTATAATCTTCTTTATTTAATGTACCTAATAAATAATAACATAGTAATCACTTTATTCAATTTACTAATACTTCACCAAGATAGATACCCAATTTTCTCTATTTTTACTTCTTTTGATATTGTCCATATTTCTAGCTCATGCACAGAAGTGAGCCTTCTCTCTGTCAGCCAGGCCAACAGATTAATCTCAGAGTTAAAGTCACAAATAAAAATACTCTTAAAATATTCCCAATATATGAATTAAGTTAGATAAAAGTGATAGTGCAGATAACAATCTATTTTTGCTATTTAAGCAAAGAGTGACAGTAAAGTCACTGTAGGAGGACTACCTACACAAAAATATTGTTCTATCCACTTTTTGTGTGTTATGTTATAATAATTTTTTGTTCTGCCATGTCCCACCTTTCCGGCAAATGTATATTTCATAGCTCAAGCATACTGATTTTCACTTCATGAATCTATAAACCCTATAATTCTTACCCCAAACCTGGCAGTTTAACCTGTCTTTGAAGGAATGATTTAATAACAGAGACATGTAATGAGAGCTCTTATGGCTAAAATGTCACTGTATTTACAAAATATACTACAGGGCACTTGCTAATATACTACAAGGTGCTGTCATAAATCATTTAGCCCGGGGTATACTTTTAAAAATAGATTAATAAAATTGAAATAGTTTGCTATCCGTGACTTTAAAAACATCTATATTTTCTGATCTGAAATAGTTTGCATAGTCTCAAATTACCAGGACCTGCAAGTTTCTTCTATGTTCAATATTCACTTCTAATAGTTTTATAATAAAAATCTTGAACTAGCTTATTTTGCAAGCTTAATATATTTATTATATAGTCACATCATATGTTTAGAGTTAAGTATAGATAGAAGAGAACTGTTCGTTAAATAATTACTAAGACATGGTATTTATAAAATTATTTGTCATGAGGCTTATGTGCATGACTTATGAGTCTTACAGGTGCTATGCAGATATTTATTATGTATAAGAAATTTGTGAGATAGATATTGTTTTCTTTGAGATAGAAATTGTTGTGACTATTATGCATAATTTGTAAAACAAGTAACTAAGATAAGGTAAATGCCCTTTACTAGGCATCACAATTAATTGGTGGCTAAGAGGAGATTTGAAACTCATTTGCTCTGGAAGCTGCATATATTTTAGTATTCTATGCAGCCTTTCAGTCACCAGTCATCCTTAAACATTGACAGTGATGAATTGACATTTGTTTTTTGAATGAGTAAGAGAATGGCCATTTGAATCTATGGCAAGAATATATATTTATTTCTTATTTATAATAGAATAAAGGGACTCTGAGATTTATCATCTGAGAAGAACCAAAGAGTAATGAAAAGATAGAAATCCAAAGAAAGAGAGAGAGAAAATAAGGTCTTTCTGTGGCATCTTTGTGAGTAGAGAAACAATCACAAGAATTGAGATCATGATATTAGACAATTGACTCTTAATTTACCAAGGACGTTTACACTTTTTATATTCACACTTTTATTCTTTAAAGTGCAAAGGAACATATCATTTAATTTTCTGGGGCCAGAGAAAAATTAAATATTCCAAACTAGTTTATGATTATACAGGTTTTTCAATATCTATTTTTCTCTACTTTTTCTTAATTATATAGATTCTGATCACTTTGGATTTTCAAAATTGAAATCTGACTTGCTGATCTAAGTAAGAGGTAAATGGAGGCACATTTAAACTTTTAAAAATATATTGGTTTGGGCCCGGAGAGATAGCACAGCGGCGTTTGCCTTGCAAGCAGCCGATCCAGGACCAAAGGTGGTTGGTTCGAATCCCGGTGTCCCATATGGTCCCCCGTGCCTGCCAGGAGCTATTTCTGAGCAGACAGCCAGGAGTAACGCCTGAGCACCGCCAGGTGTGGCCCAAAAACCAAAACAAACAAACAAACAAAAAAAATTATATATATATTGGTTTATTTAAAAGTAGCAGAGGAATTACAATTGAGGCCAAGCAAACTATAGCAAATCCTATAAATTTTAAGAGAAAAGATAAGAATCTATGTTAAATAGTAAACAGAGTATAATCAGAAAAATAAAAACTTGTACACTTTTGACACTTTTTGTAACAAAAAAAAAAAAACAGAGTCATCAATAAGACAAAAAGAAATACTGAAGCATTTATATTAAAAAAAAAAAGACAATCTGGGGCTGGTGAGACAGTACAGCAGGTAAGGTAATTGCCTTGTACACAGCTGACCCAAATTCAATACCTGGAACCCCATAAGGTCCCCTGAACCCATCAGGAATGATCCATGAGTGTAGATTCAGGAGTAAGCCCTGAGCACAATACACCTGACCATCATTGCTGGGTGTGATCCAAACATGAAAAAAAGATAAATAAGTAAATAAAAGAGACCAACTATCTATAATGAATAGACCTTATTTAGACATTAATTAAAATGTTTTAAAAATACAAATGTGTTTATTAAATTTCCTTTAGCTAAGTATAATAGAAACATTTCAAATATGTTTACAGTTTGAATATATCTCATTATTATCACTGTTGTCATTTCCACTCCTGAAATACTTTTTTTGTTTGGTTTTTGGGTCACACCTGGCAGCACTCAGAGGTCACTCCAGGCACTATGCTCAGAAATCGTTCCTGGCCGGCTCGAGGGACCATATGGGATGCCGGGATTCGAACCACCATCTATCTGCATGCAAGGCAAACACCCTACCTTCATGCTATCTCTCTGGCCCCCCCACTCCTGAAATACTAGCATAACTTCCCTGCAATAGACATAGACTCTCTTGCTATGCAGTACAGAATCATTCAGCTCCTGCAATGTGTGTTGAAACATAAAAAGATTATTTTAAAAAATTGGTTGATTTGAGGGTTGTTTGGGGATTATTATCAATATTTTCAGATACTATTGTGGAATATAAAAAGCATATTTTCAAGCATCCTTTTGTATTTTTTTTCTTTTTGTTGTTAATTTTTGTTAGAATATTTTATTTGGTTAAAGAATATAACTTTTGATTTGCTCTCCAAAATAACCTATTAAAGGAAAGAAAAGGTAAAAAGTATAAGTGAACTACTGGCTGTGGGGGGATAGTGGATCATGGGTACTCTATGAGGCTTTCATAGTTGTTCACTATTTACTATTTTATGTTTATTCTTGGCATTTCCTATAATCAGACTTTTATATTCCCCACCAACATGCTAGAGGACCTGAAGATACTCCCAGTCTAGTAGTGTGGCTTGCTTTGTTTTGAGGGTTTTAACAGGTGGTGTTGCCTTATTACATGATCCTGTGCATAGAACCCAAAGTTTTACAATTAAAAGGCATGTGGTTTACCATTTGATTATCTCTCCAGTCCTAAAATAAAAATTTTAATTTGTTTTATCAACTATAAAAAATAAATATACTGTATGTTTAACATGATCTAAGGTAGTGCTTCCAGGTAGAAAAATGGCATTAAATGTAAGATGGACAGATAGCTACGAAATACTTCAAAATTTGCTTTTCTACTATACTATATTTAATGTAAAGAAGATTTAAAAGTATTTACTCAAATTTCTCTATGATACCTCCAGGCTACCTACTTCTCTTTCCCTGAAGTAATACCAATTCAGGATTATTAGCCAGGTTATTTAAAGAATATATGCTAGTTAATATTTAATGAGTTTTTGTATTTTTACAAAATGATAAGTGTTTGAAAATGTGTTCTCTATTCTTTGAGAGAATTTGAAGTTTGGAATGTGACTTTTTTATACTGGTCAACTCCTAATTGACTTTTTAATATGCAGAGAACTCCAGGTCAAGTTTGTTTAGAAGTCGTACTTGAAAATCAACTTTGCAAAGGGAAGATAAACTCATTCTTCATCCTGAGACTCATTCTCCTCAACCTGAGATGTGCATTTTTCCCTAGAGAGAAGCTTGTATTCTTTTTTGAACTTAACTCTCTCTACATTAATCTAAATAAATGTTTTAAATATATCTATTTTACTTCACTCTTCACCCCAGCACCCCTCTACCTCCTTCCTCCGGAACTCCAGGGCTTCTCCTGGCCACATGGCTGGGCAAGCCAGCGAGGTGGGTTCCTTGGAGGAGCTTCTTGGTTTCTCTAGGCTTTCCCCATTTCCCTCCTGGCTCCAAAGGGAGGGACTGGGGTGGAGGCTCTGACCTTCTGGCCTTCTAGCTCTGGAAGGATCTTCTTCCTTCCTTGGAGCCAGGAAGTTCTGCCAGCATGGGGTTTGGCAGCGGTCCGCCATGCCAAAGGCCTCTTTAACCAGGCCTAGGAAGGGGTGCGAGACATGGGTCACCCAGCACCTCTCTATCTCCTTCCTCCGGAACTCCAGGGCTTTTCCTGGCCACATTCCTGGGCAAGCCAGCGAGGTGGGTATAGCAGCACAATAAGTTCTGGCTTTAGGATTTAACAGGGAAGTTTCCTTATTAAACCTGTCCATTGTGAAACCACGCGGGGGCTAGTGCCCCTGCGTGGAACATATTGACAAATATTTGGATATCATTGTGTTTCATCTGCTTGTCATAATCTGAAAGCCGTCCAGGAGCTCGTTTTATTCCTTGTTACCCCACATTTAACCATTTTTCTGTACGAATAAGTTTTGTTTTGGCCAAGGTGGATTACATATCTTTCACAGTAATTTTTGGGTGGAGTCTGAAGCTTCAGCAGGCAACATATCACGGCAAGGTTCCATACTGTAGGTTTTTTGGCCAAGATAAGGGGAAGATGTAGCATCGGCTGCCCCCCACAGCCTTCTCTCTCCTTCCTCCTGGTCCCTAGGGTTATTCCTGGACACCTGCTCAGGGTTCCAGCAAGTGGGTTCCGGCAATTTAAAAGAGGTGCAATTTAAGAGACCTCTGGTTTCCTTGTTCCAGCAAGGGGCTAGGAGGGGACTAGTGAACTTCCAACTTCCAGCAATTAGGAAGCAAACACCCTCGGGGAGTCAGAAGCTTCAGCAGGCAACAACGGGAGGACATGGCTCCACGTGTTCTTCGCTTGTCCAAATCGCAGACCGAAGTGGTGTCTCGGAAACAACACCCTCCCTCTTGACTATTTCTAAAACATAAAAGGGAGACGTGTATCTCCTTTGTATATCTCAGATGTATTCCCTTAACATCTATAACTCTTTTCAAACATCCTCATATAGTGACAATTTTGCCCACTGGCTTTGTTATTTGATTGCTTGATTTTCCCCCTTTGAGATCTGTTTTATAAGCAATACTGGTAGAAGATATCTCTGTATAGATTTCATGTTTGAACCAAGTTACGGGGAATGTTGGACTTTATTCGTTGGCCCCCAAATGCACCAACAATATCTTGTGGCATTGCTTCTCTTTTGCATAGGCACATTAAAATGAGAAAATAATACATATGCAAATAAGCTCTTATCTAATAGAGATGGAAACACAAATTTGGTAATGTAATTAGGCCTTTACCCTGAACATTGGCATAATGATTTGGCTTAGGCCTCAGAAGAATCGGCATCGCCCACACACACCTGAACGATGGATACCATCTATGAAAATAACCACAATTGTCTATAAAATTACCAGGATCCAAGCCTCTACCAGGGTAGACCTACCACTGCTTTGGCATTGACTTATTCAAAGAGTACTCCCAACACCCAGACGACTCAGCAACAGACTGCATGCAGGGCAGATCCCTCCGCATTTAATGGTATGCTGAAACTAGAGGATGCTCCGCATCAGCCTGACATCTATGAAAGAAATACACAGAATCCAGAGTCTTTAAATATAAAAATCTGATACCAACAATAGGTAAAGTGTGAAAAAGTTTTTTTTGGGACCTCGAAGAATGACTTGGGTTGGACAGACTGGTATGCCTGGAACCCAGAGTCAGTCTTATGCAATAAACTTCTGGGGTGAGGCCTTTTTGTAATCATGGCAGGGATATTTTTCCATTTTCGCCATTTTTCTGGACCTATGCATATAACGGCAATTGCCACTATCACACCTTTACTATATTTTTTACTCTTATCCTTTGAGGAAAAAAATACAATTTACTGAACTTAAAAACAAATAACTGTAGTAGAATGCCTGTCTCGAATACAGGCAGGGGATGGGAAGGGGGGGAGGGGGTAATATTACACTGGTGAAGGGGGGTGTTCTGTTTATGACTGTAACCCAACTATGATCATGGTACTTAAATAAAAATATATTTTAAAAAATGTTTTCTTTAAATAATTGTTATGAAAGCATAGTTTAATAGAGTGAACTGTGTCCTACCTTGAAATCAAATGTGGAAATCCTAAAACACACACCACCACCACCATTACTACCACACACAATCAGAATTATTATATTTTATATTTTAATTAAGACAGTAACTGGAATATATGGAACATGTGAAAGGCATATGTCTAGTGACATGTCTGATTGGATTAGTACTCATGAAAAAAGGAATAAAGAGATCTATAATCAAACATGTGAGGACAAAGTAAGATTTTCTGCAGCCAAGAAAAAACCCTCAGGGCAGGGGGACTTGTGAGAAAATAAAACAGCCTTACAACAATGTGTTATAGTATTTATTATAGCAGCTCACATAAAAACAGATTTGGTACAGATTTGGTACACATAAATATGTGAAAGCAGCTTTTGCATAAAGTGAAGTACAGATTTTGGAAGAGTGGTGAGGTGTTTGCTGGAAATACGAATGGTGAGGTGTTAGATGGAAATGAATAATACAAACTATTGGAAATGAGGTCAGGCAGTCCTCCTTACAAACCAACAAAGAAAGCCTAGAAAGTGTCTTAGTTGCATACAGAAGATCTGTGTTCCCAGAAACACAAGAACTAAGTGGCAAAGAACTTCACTGAACTATATTCTAGTGTTTGGGAAAGATTGAATTTGCAAGAAATAAAATGGATAGATAGCTAACTGAAGATATTTTCAGTCCTCCTTACAAACCAACAAAGAAAGCCTAGAAAGTGTCTTAGTTGCATACACAAGATCTGTGTTCCCAGAAACACAAGAACTAAGTGGCAAAGAACTTCACTGAACTATATTCTAGTGTTTGGGAAAGATTGAATTTGCAAGAAATAAAATGGATAGATAGCTAACTGAAGATATTTTCAAGTACAATTTCAAAGAGGTGATATGTATTCCTTACAACTCTTGTAAGCAAACATGAAGAAGTGAGATGAACAAGAAACTGTAAGATGTGAAAATTCTTGGAGAGTTAGAGAGAGAGAGAGGGAGGGAGAGAGAGAGAGAGAGGGAGGGAGAGAGAGAGAGGGAGGGAGAGAGAGAGAAAGAGAGAGAGAGAGAGAGAGAGAGAGAGAGAGAGAGAGAGAGAGAGAGAGAGAAGAGAGAGAACACTTGTTCTAAAAGGCACAGAAAGGGTGTGGCAAAAATTCAGTAATGAGACATTTGGTAATAAGAATAGAAATGCAACTCTTGGAAATAATTTGTCCACTCAGCAGAATGAAGATAAGGGTAGAGCAGCAGAAACACTGCCATTTTAGAGTAAACAGAACAGAAAATTTCTGGCATAAAGAAGGAAGCAAAAATTTTCAATACTGCAGGTAAACCATAGAAAAGAAAAGAGAACGATTCCACAAAGGCAATCCAGAGATCCAGGGATATCTCCCCTAGGCCAATGGGAGGGGCCATTCCCTAGCTTCTGTTTGCCAGATGGTGTTGTTAGAACCTTCCAGAAGGAGTAACTGCTGGGATGCAAATACTACTTCAAGAGCCTAGCATTACTAACCCGGCCAGGTGATGCTACCCAGACACACCCTCCGCAACATCCTCCCCACAGTGAGTCTGGATGCTAAGGCAGGAAGCCAAGCAGTAGTTTCTTGGTATTTTTACCTAGAATGAAAATGTCCTTGTTAATCTTTGCTTTTTTGAGGGAATTGGCATCCTTGAATCTTTCCAACTTAATCAGTTTGGAATGGAACTGGTTTCAGGTTCGCAGCTGGATCTTGATCCTGGATAAATCACACCTGAATGCTCACTCATAATTGATTCATATGATATTTAAAGAAGACTTTTGACGCAAATTTCCAAAGTACTTCTAGGATGCATTAAGGCCCTTTAGCCATTGAGATATGTAGTTCATGTAGTTTTTGTGAAATAAAGACATGGATTGGGAAAGGGTTAAAGTGGAGTGTTGTGGACTGAATAGTGTCCATCCCCAAACTTATATATAAAAGCCCTAATTAGTTGACTGTATTTGAAGGAATTGGGAAGAGTGGGGTTCTTCCACCGAACTTGAATCATCTAGTTCTGCCTCATAAGGGAAAACAAAGTGGATGGTACCAGTTTCAAGCAGTCACATGAACATTGAGTGGGATTAATGATCAGGCCTAAATACCAAACTCTAGCCAACAACAACAGAATCAAGATCTACAACAAGTTTTATACAGAGAGGACCGGTTACACTAGCAGTCCAGGGAGCAAAGGGGGGAAGTATGGGAAGCATGCTGGGAATAGGGGCAAAGGGAGGTAGGTCAACACTGATGGTGGGAAATTTCCCTAATTCACTGTCACTATGTACCTTAAATATAACTGTGAAAGATTTGTAATTCACACGGGTCTCAATAAAAAATATTTAAAAAATAAGAGTGGGGTTCTTGTAGGATGAGTATCTTTCGAGACACATGAGACAATTTACCCTGTCTTTCATTATAACTCAGGGAGAACCTATCATCCAGAAAAAAAGCACTCAGCAAAAATCAAATCTGCCAGTACCAAGATCACATTGAACCCACCAGCATCTGGAAGGCAAGAAAATGTATTCCTGTTGTTTAAGCCACCAAGTCTATGGTATTTGTTTGGAAGCCTGAACTAAATCACTTGGTTCTACATGAAGCATTTCTAGTGAGTGTTAAAAAGAAACAAAGACAAGTTGTATACATAAAATTATATATTCAGATGCTCAGGCTCTGCCTGGCACCCACCCAGGCATCTGGCAAACAGCTTGCAGGTGACACTGGTGCCTCCTGAGACTGATAAGTGAGGGGAGCTTCTGCCACTGAGGAAAACGTGCCTGCATATATGCTTTCTTCTTTGGTTTCACACCACATTTCCAGAAAAGCAGTTAAGTGCAGCTTTTTCCTATTTGAAAATTAGGTTAATAATATTGGGAAACACCCCTAATACATAGTTCAGGGCCCTAAAATGTTCTCTCCCAGTAAAAATGTCTGTGATGTTTTCTGAACTGCCACAAGGATGGGAAGTTAATATCCTTCAGTGGAGCAGCGCTGCACTCTTGGTTCATGTGCAATTGATTGATAACTTAATGATCAGAAGCTTATATTCTAGAATTGAAAAATATTAAGCTTTTTCAACACTGACAGGTTGATTCTTCTTCTTATTTTAGCATTTTTCATAACTACATCTCAGATTAGGTTGTCCACTAGAGTAATATTTTATTTTTAAAGTTGGATTTATAGTGTGATGATAATACTCTTTTCCTAGATAATTCAAATGTCCCAAAGGTAAACAAAGGTCAGCATAGCATGAATGTATTTAGACATTCAAAATACAGCTCATGTTAACATTGACAACATTTAATTGAAATTCTGATTAATGACTCCATAAGGTTTTACTTATATATAATTGACTTTTTATAATTATATAAAATTATAATTTATATATATTTAAATGTGTATATAATTTACATGTAACATAATGTAATTATATGTTACATAATTATAACTTATGTATAAGTGCCTGTTAAATTGGGCATTTAAATTTTTCTCATTTAAATTTATTTTATTTATTGATATTGGAGATCTAATCAAAGACTGCATACCTGTGAGAATGTGTTCTAACATTGAGACAAATCCTTGTATATTTGAATCATTTTTTTCTGAGTACAAATTAAGATTCATTCCAATGTTCTGTCATATAATTATCAGCACAACCATGTTTATAAAAATACTTTTGATAAATATTTCTATTTTCCCAAGAAATATTATTCCCGATCTGATACATAGTAGAAAGGACTTTATCAATTGCCTGCAATGTGAAAGTCCCCAGGTTTGATCCCCAGTACTATGCATTGTCCCTATTACTGTAGATGTGGCCCCAGAGATACCTCAACTCAACTTTGGAGACCCCCAAATAAAAATATTACTTCATTTCTTTTCGTATCTAATTTCCTCCCAAGTCTTTAGTTTTCAGCAACTAATGGCCTGCTTTAAATGGAAAGTCAAATTGTGAACTGGCAAAAAATATTTGCAAAGTATTTATCCCATAAAGGCCTTGTATCTAAAATATATGAAGAAAGACCAGAGAGTGGACTCAATGAGTTGAGCATATACTCTGCAGGCAGAATGCACAGGTTCTATACCTGGTACATCATGGTCCCATGAGTACCGCTAGGAGTGACATCGAAGCCTAGAGCCAGCAGTAGTTCATAATCCCAATTAAGTGTAATTCCTGAAACCAACATAATACTACTAATAAACTATAGAGAGCTCTGACAGTTTAATAAGACAAATACATGGGGAAAATGATTTAAATAAATGCCTTCACAAAGAAGCTATACAAATAGTAAATAAAAGCATATTCAATCTCAGGCTTTAGAATCACAATAAGAAACTTTTAACTACATTCTACTTGTGACAGATTCTACGTTAAACAATTAAATTTTAAAATTTGATCATTCCAAATGCTATGTGGCTCTGGAGCAACCGTAACAGACATACTAGGAAAGCAAACATATTTAGTCACTTAGAATTATTTTTCACAGTTAATTTTGTTATTACAAAATAGAGCAATTCCACTGTAGAAAAAATAGCTGAAAATATCCCTATATATACACATGCACTCCAAAGCTCATGGCAGTTATTTTCAGATATACTAATATCTTTAAATTGTTATTGTAGGTTCTATGATATACAATACTGTTAATGACAGGGTTTATAACTTCAGTGTTCCAACCCTACACACACCATAGAATATATGCTTCCCTCTATCATTGTTAAGCGATGCTCCTTCTCAACCCCACCTTCCTGTCTCACTTAACCCCAGTGGTAAACTCAGTTCTGTACACCAATTCTCAAGATCTGTTGAGAATTGAACATATTTATTTCTTTACTTACAAGTTTCCTTATATCCCACAGAAGAAAAATATCATGCCATATCTAGCCCTCTCCTAATTTCACTCAGCATGTTATGAAGATCCATGCATGTAGGAAAAAATTCCATGATTTTATCTTACCTTAAAGATAAATTTGTGGGCCCGGAGAGATAGCACAGCGGCGTTTGCCTCGCAAGCAGCCGATCCAGGACCAAAGGTGGTTGGTTCGAATCCCGGTGTCCCATATGGTCCTCCGTGCTGCCAGGAGCTATTTCTGAGCAGACAGCCAGGAGTAACCCCTGAGCACCGCCGGGTGTGGCCCCAAAACCAAAAAAAAAAAAAAAAAAAGATAAATTTGTGGGTCTGGAGAGATAGTATAGCAGTAGGGCATTTGCCTTGCGTGCAGCTGACCCAGGACGGACCTGAGTTCGATCCCCGTGTCCCATGTGGTCCTCTGAGCCAGTAGCAATTTCTAAGCGTATAGCCAGGAGTAACACCTGAGTGTCACCAGGTGTGGCCCAAAAACTAACAAGAAAAAAGAAAAAAGATAAATTTGTATTCTATAGTGTGTATATATACATGTTATTTTTATTCAGTCATCTTTTCAACACTGCAGGTGTTTACAGACTTTGAAAACCAAAATGCAATGTATATGAAATACCAAAATGCAATGAATATAGGAAAGAAAATAGTTTTCTGGAAAAGAGTTTAGGGGCCCTTAGGATAGATGCCAAGAAGAGAAATTGTTGGGTCATATAGGCAATTATTAGTTTTTGGAAAAAGTTTCTATAGTAGCTAAACCACTCAACTTTCCTACAAGCATGGCTTTATTTTTTTTTTCTCCCACTTTCCTCCAATTCTGTTGAGTTGGCTCTTTTTGACATATACCAGCCACATTGGTATAAGACGATAGCTCATTATTGTTTTGATTTGCATTTCCTTGATAATATATGCAGAGCACTTTTTTGAATACTGTTGTACTTCAAAAATGTTCATATAGCTGATACAGATAAAGGCAATTCTTGTTTATTAGTCACAGCTCCACCTTTTCCTGAAGTTGGTGTGTTCCTTTCATATTAAGAAGTTTATTGTGTTTCTATACATGCCTAGCTCCATGAAAAAAAGGATTTTTACATGTGCATGCTTTTAAGAAAAATAATATTTAATTATATATTGATATATAGTTTTCTTTGGATTGCCTTATTTGTAGAATTTCTTTATTTGGGGGCTTATTTATATCTATATGTTAACTAATTAACTCTAGTTAATTTAAAGTTATTGTCATATAGTATATTGATGTGTAAATAAATGATATATTTCTATTTCCATTGCTGGAAATTGAAATTATATATCTATTTCTATTACTAGAAATTGAAATTTTTGTAATAGAATGTACTAATATAAACAATGCTTTAATGTGAAAAAAACCTCATTTGTCTTGTCTTTATGTAAGTATTTTGAGTATGTAATGAACCAATGTAACTAGTGAAGACGAATCTTTATCAGTGGTACCATATTAGTCTCCATCACCTTGGGCTTCTGTCTAAAGTGCCCTAAGGGAAAGTAACCACAGGAGATTAGAAAGCAGAAGTTGGGGGAAAATAGGATCCTTAACAGGTATAGTTTTTCAATGCCTGCATATTTCTGAATGTTATAGATCCAACTAATAAACAAAGATGTTCCAAGAGATACATCAAAAGCCTACAGCACATGCCTCAGTGTGGGAACATGGGTGTCATTCCTAGCAGGCAATGCATGGTCCCAAGAGTAATAATGACCCTTAAGCACAGGGAAAGGACTGGGTATGGTTCCAAAACCCAATCAAACAAAAAAATCTCACTAACACCTTTTAAGTCTAAAGGTATTGACAGCTTTCTACTGTAACTATTCAATACCATCTAGACAAGTTTAACTCTTGCTTCCAGATATCATAAATAGTCCTTTCATTAAAGTCTCTTCAGTTTCTTCTTTTGAGTGTGCCATCTGTTTCCTGCTGGGACCATGACCAATACAATGGGCTTCCAATTTACATATTCACATATGAGGATTCTTTTCTCATCCTTGCCAATTCTTGATATTAAGAGGATTTTTATTTCTTTTATTTTTTGCCAATTGGGTAAGTGTGACTTGAGAACTCATGGTTATCTTCATTTGAATTCTCTAATTAATAAAAGTAAAGCATCTTTTCACATTTACATTGACTATTTAAAATTCTCCCTTGAGAAATTGGTTTGTCATTTCATTGTTTATATCTTATTGAATTATTTATCTATTTCTAATTGGTTTATAGGAATATGAAAATGTCCTAAAAACTAATATGGTCTCAGATATGAGTGTTCAAATACTTTTCATAATTTTTAGCTTTAAAGAACTTCATCATGACATCATGTTGAATTAGAAGATTGTGATCATAAAGTCTGATTAATATTTTAAAATTTTTTATTGGTTTAGGAATTTTTCATGTTTTAATCTAATTAAATCAACTTCTCTTTTGTCTAAACTTGTTTCACTCTTACATGTTTTATGCATCTGGAGTTTATTTTTGTTTATAATATGTTGATAAAATGTTATTATCTTCCATATGGATAGCCAATTGTTTTTAAATACTTCATTCATTTCTCATTGAAATGTAATGCCATATTGTCATTTACTAAAGTAGTCATGTAAATTTGTTTTTATGTGCTGCATTTTGCTATTTAATTTTTTTTGCTTAATTCTGTGCCAATATCAAGTATGAATAATTTGATATATAGCTTTTCACTGCAAAAGTTCTCATTTTATACTTCATTAAATTTAAAAATATGTTTGGCCATTTATTTTTCTATGTAAATGTTACCACAAACAAGCTAACTAAATTTTTGAAAAATAAAATCTGTTGGCATTTTAGCTAAAAGTCCATTACATTTTTTAGACTAAAATCTGTAAAACTTTTCATTCATCGATCATACTTAAATATTGCATTTGTTTGTTTACAAATATGTATGTATAAATAAATTTATATGTATTTATCTCTTATTTACCTCTCAAATATGAGAATATTTTTAATGAATATATTTCATATTTCCTATATTTTATCATTGATAATCTTAGTTTTTTTTATTTTGAGAGGAATTATTATCTGAATTAGTTATGGCTGGAAGGCTATATACCAAAATATTTGTTTTAAGATTTAATTCAACAAAGTTTCCCATTACTATTGTTGACACTGTTTAAAGTATTTTTAATGTAGTTTTATTTGTGAAAGAAATGAAAATTTTAACCTGTTCAATTTTTTGTATTTAATAATTATTTTATTTAAGCCTACAACATTGTTCGCAATTAAGTTTCCATCACAGAATGTACATCTCCCTTCACCAGTGCACTCTTGCACTTTTCTAGCTACCAATGTCCCCAGTTTTTCTCTTACCCACCCACCCCGCCTGTCTCTGGGGCAGGCATTTTGCTTTTCTCTTCCTCTCTCTCTCTCTCTCTCCCTCCCTTCTTCTCTCCTTCCTTCTTTCTTCCCCCTCCCCTCCCTCTCTTTACCACTCTCTCCCTTTTCTCTCTATCTCTCTCTCTTCTCTTTCTCTCTCTTTCCCTCTCTCTAACTCTCTCTCCTTCCTCCTCTCTCTTTCCCTCTCTCTCCCTCTCTTTCTTAATTGTGATTTTTATGGTTTAGTTCCTCTCCCTTATATTTTCATTGCCTTTTTTTGTTTATTTATCTTTGGTTTTTTGGCCACACCCAGTAACACTCAGGAGTTACTCCTGGCAATCCCCGATGACTTGGAGGACCATATGGGTCACCGGGGAATCAAACTGCAATCCATCCTAGGTTAGTTCATGCAAGGCAGATGCCCTACTGGTTATGCCACCATTCTGGCCCCTATTTTTATTGTCTTTTGATTTGGTGACTTGATAGGTTCTTATTTCATACAATTATGTTTTCCAAGGAAAATCCATAGAAAAAATCCTTATGACAGCAGTCTTGCAGTTTGATTTTATACATGAAACATAAGCAATAGGTTCTTTTTATTTATTAATTTCACAAATCACATACATAATATAAATGTTTAACACTTAAGAAATTTTCAGACTAATTTATTTGGCTTAATGCCTTTTTCAGAAAATAAATTACTCATCAGCTCCATGGAAATTTATCTTCTTTAGTGAACAAAGAGAAAGTCTCTCCCCCACCCCCCCTTTATACCAGATGATACTGCCAGCCCTCTGAATCATTCTAGTTCTCTGATAGGACAGTGTGACCTACTTTGGGAAATGTGTGCTTGGAATGATGAGAGATACTTGTTTCATTATCTCTCAAACTCCAGGTACCTTTTTTCACCAGAATGTCTGAACAGTTCTTTATGAGAAAAGAAACCATTCTAAAGTCCTGACATTAGCCATCTCCTGTGCTATGACTGACACTGCATGGGCAGTAAAGTCTTCGAGGATGACCTGGCATTTGGCCCTGCAGGGCTCAGCTTAATATCCCAAGGCTGCCTGCTGTAGGTTCACACGTTTCACTCATATTACTTCTCCAGCTTTGAATTTCCTCTTCAGAAGTGCCCTCTAATGATTTCCATTAGCCCTTTGGATAGATAGATGGATGGATAGATAGATAGATAGATAGATAGATAGATAATTTGGGCACCTGATAAAACATACCTATCTTATCAAAGATATAAACACTGCTTTATCTCAACCTGCCTAGTAATACAATCCTCTATATGAATTTCTTCTATTTTCAACCATTTCCTAGCTCTTTTCTATCATCTGTTGGTTAACTGGACATTTTTATTATGAGAGAAGGAACATGATGAAGGCCTTCACAAATAGTGGGAACTATTGAAAATATAATTACAGTGTTGTTCCACCCTCCTATACACAACTTTAGGATTAGACTGATTTTTCATGAGACCAATACAACTCCACAATTATTACTGAATCCTTTGGCATATTCTATTGTAGTTAGCAACAACCCAACACTTTTACAAAGCAAATAAATTTGGCTCTATGCAAATACAATATAAGAAGCAGGATGTCCCAATAGCTTTTCTAAAATTGTATATAAAATTGTCAGTTCTGTTTTGAATACCATGAGATTAAAGTTGTTTGGATGAACAACAGGAAGTATTTCAGATTTTAAAAAATGTAAACCAAGTAAACAGCTTAATTTTATTTCAAATATGTTTTAGCAAGCTTGTGCGATTTATCCTAAGCCTGTTCTATTTTCACTAATTTGTTTTAGGAACCCAATGCAGCATACACTGGCTTTGTTTCAACAGTCTTTGTTTGTCAGTGGGAAAACAGTCATCAGGATATTCAAAGGACATCAAAATGTCCAGAGACACCAAAAGGGATCTTTGTAGTGATTTTAAAATTTCCACAGATTTCCCCTCAATGCTTGCAAATATCTTTAAAAGTCCATGTGAATTGTATCACAGTAGTTCAGGGGGGCTATTTGCTTATTTCTCGGCTCACATATTTCAGTAAACAATAGGTCCCTAGGAGAAACCCAGATTCCCAATGTGGTTGACTAATATTTTGCTATTATGAAGAGTTTGGCAATGTTATATTCTTCTTTCTGATAGGAACTGTCTTTTTGTTTGTTTGTTTCCATCTAGCAACATAAAATAATTCCAGCTCTATATGTAGTTTCGACAAAAGATGTTTATTTTGACCTCACTAATTAAGAGGCCTTTGTATGTCTTTTTGATATTTCGTGGCCCTGTGGTGTCACTGCCTAAAGTTGCACTGCCTAAAATGTATGACATAAAAATTGGGTTATGTGAACATTTTACCTATATATGACATCATGTCACAGCTTTACATGGAAATGTTTCTAGTTTTATATTGGTTCTTCGATGTATCCATTTCTATTTAGTTTAAAGCCATAGGACTGCATTTCCTTATCATTTCAGTGCCTTTTTTTTAGAGCAAGACACTAATTTAGGCACTTTCACAATGAGCTCTTTAATTTGAACATATTCCTTTTGAAGAAGTGTGTAGAAACCATCAATCTAAGCAGTTACTTTTTATGGCCAATTCCATTATCACTTTTTCTATAATTTGTCTGCGCTCCTACCTCTTTTTCTTTTTTTCTCCCCTCCCACCCCTTAATGCTAACGTCCTCATTCATACCTTGGTTGGAACACACACATCAAGTGGCTTTGACACTCAGGTGCAATTAACAGTGATGCATTTGCCTCCATGCAAATGTCAGAATATAGCAGGAGAAAGGTTACCTCTCTGCACTGCAGGGATAATCATTCTGCAAAGTGCCAAACATCTATTCATTCATTTCTTTTTCAGATCCAGCTCCCTAGGGCTTCCTCACACCAGTTACCAACAGTGATCCCTGAATCTGTGTCTCTGGGGACGATCACACTAATTGGCAAGCCCGGGTTTTGTTTTGTCTGAAAGCACAGGAAGGCAAGCTCACTTATGGAAGTAGGTGGGTTTGACTTAGTGGAACCCACTTTTGAAGGGTTTTAAGTTCTGTCTGGTAAAACACTTGAGTCTTTTGAGAGTCAGACATCACAGTTAATGTCTCTGGTTAAAATCTGAAATGTCTGAGCTTTCGGGGTAGGTGTTATTTTTTTATTTGGGGGGGTAATCTCAGGGTAATAATTATCCATTCATTACCAGTGTCTGGACTCCCTAGTTCTTTCTGCCCCTGGAGATCTCATTTCTTGGTGCCCATCTTTAATTAATCCTATTAAAGAGCAGGTGAGGGGAAAGGCACTCCAGGGCTGGGGACCTGAGAACAAAGCGCAAGAAGGAGGGGGATGGATGGATGCTGGAGAAGTGCAGCCCCCGCTTGGGGTTTACATTTTGCTCCCCGTCTCAAGTCTCCAGTTTGGGGTGGAGGCAGGGACACACGTGCTGGCTTGCTGGCTCTCCAACGCAGCTGAGACCTTTATGAAATCACTGCAGAGGCAGGGGCGGCAGGCACTATTTTTATCTCCAAATTGATTCAGCTGCAGTCGCTGCTGTGCCTGTGACTCCGTGCGGTCCCCCTCCTCCCTGCACACCCCACTTACTGCTTCCGCCCCATTTGGAGACTTATCTTGAGCGCCCGCGCCCCGCTCCCTGCTCCTCCCCGGGCGGGCGGGCCGGTGGGGCGCTGGCAGGGCTCCTGGCAGATACTGATAGTGACAGAACAGATATTGCCCAGGGCTGTGACAGCCCTCGGAGCCAGGCGGACAGGCCTAGGGGAGCCTGGGGGTGTGGGGGGTGGGAGAGGGAGGGAAAGCATCTGATTGTTCACCCTCCAGTTTCCCCTGCCCTTGGGAAGCAGATTCCACATAGAAATGTCCTCTGTTGAAATACTGCACGCCTGAACATTTGCCAAATGTGCCCCATCATACTAAGGTCGCTGCTTGCAGACGTTGTTGCTAGGACAATGTTCCATTTGTGCTCTTTGCTATTTACCTTCTCCTCCAGCCCAAGTTGCTGGAGCTTCTTGTGGAAGCTGGGGAGAGGTCTTGCTGAAAGGGTTGGGGGCAATTTTGTTTGGGAGATAATAAACGAGGCACAGAACCCACCTTTGTTTGGCATTGGATGTTTGGGCTTGCTGGTTACTTGCCTGTCTCTGATATCCTAGGAGTGACAGCTTCATAAGGATAGAAAAATAGGCAGGATGAGATTTAAAAAAAAAAAAAAAACTGGTCCCAAAGATGTAGCCTAGATGGACTCAGGATTTACAGAAAACGATCCTTTCAAACATACTGCTCTCCCCCAGAATCTTTGTTTACTATCTTGCATATTTTAAATTCAATGAAAAGTCTCATTAGAACCTCTAGTAAAAAATATATATTTAAAAAGCTTTCTACCTTCCCCTTGTTTTCCACTTAAGGATAGTCCATGTATCAGTTCCCTGCCCTTCTCTGCTTGATTCCTTTTTTCCTTTCCTCAAACCAAGTTTTTACTAAAATTTGCCCAGCTTGTCTCCTATCTTCTGCCCTCTGCTTTTTTGTTGTTGTTGTTGTTGTTTGTTTGTTTTGTTTTGGGGCCACACCTGGTTACACTCAGGGTTACTCTTGGCTATGCGCTCAGAAATCACTCCCGGCTTGGAGGACTATTTGAGACGCTGGGGATCGAACCAATGGCCGTCCCAGGTCAGCCGTGTGCAAGGCAAACGCCCTACCGCTGCCCCACCTCTCTGACCCCTATCCTCTGCTTTTGGTCTTGACTGCTTGAGGACAAAAGTCAGAGCTGCTTTTATCAGAATGCTTCCTATTCCAGGTGGGTTTTCTATATAGATGCCCTTTGCCTCCCGAATGGGGAGATGGTCTTCAGAAAAGTCTGTTATACTGGGCGCTCTTTGAATTGGAGCTTATGTGAAGTACCCTGGAAATGTTCAGAAAGATAAGCTGCCAGGGCTAAGTTGCCTCATGAAAGCATAGTCATTGCATAAGTCTTAGAATAAACATGAGAACCTGTGCACTGAACTTGACAGTGAAGCCAGCCCATAGCTCAATATCAGCTGAGGATCACTATCATCACTTCAAAGCTTAAAGATAAAGACAGTTGGGACTCAGTTTCTCTCCCCCTAACCCCACCCCAAGTCTTATTCTTATTCTTTACGTTTGTGGGTAAGGGGACTAACCTTGAAAATATTTTTTTTTTTTGGTTTTTGGGCCACACCCGGCAGTGCTCAGGGGTTACTCCTGGCTCTCTGCTCAGAAATAGCTCCTGGCAGGCACGGGGGGCCA
Source organism: Suncus etruscus (assembly GCF_024139225.1). NCBI lineage: Eukaryota > Metazoa > Chordata > Mammalia > Eulipotyphla > Soricidae > Suncus > Suncus etruscus. Next base: position 91,478,124 of record NC_064855.1, on the reverse strand, counting down.
TATGGGACACCGGGATTCGAACCAATCACCTTTGGTCCTGGATCAGCTGCTTGCAAAGCAAACACCGCTGTGCTATCTCTCCGGGCCCACCTTGAAAATATTTTACTGTTCATTCTGGAACCCACTGGTCTGGAACCCAAATTTCCTGAAAAAAAAACAAAAAACAAAAAACAAAAAACACGTTCTTTTTAGCTCTCTTCTCTATAAAAGTTTCTTCTTGTGACCCTGCAGAAAAAAGTGGTTATTTTGAAGATAGGAGTTGACCATATGCCAACATACAGGCTTGTGCTATTAAAGCATTTGCTCTCACCATGTATCTTGTTTGACTGGTTCTCTGGCAGCACGGAGGAATTTTGTGGTTATAGTACTCAGTAAAAGTGAGTGGGAATGTGCTAGTGGAAATGATGGCAACAACTGAGTGTCCCTAAGGACCAACTATGAGAGTCTTTCAGCAATGTTTCTGGGGTATAATGCTCACTGTCTTAAGGACAATGCTAAATGAGATTAGATTCCACTAAAATTCTATCAACTAGTTGGGAAGACAGGATAAGAGCAAATCCTTAATATAGATGATGAAACATGAACTTAAAATTAATTGTGGTGGCAGAAAAGATATAGAACATAAACGAACCCATTAGTACTAGGGAGAGTAAAAGAAATTGTGAAAAGAGTCACCGAGAAGAAGAAATCAAGAGCCCAAAGGCAGTTTGGTTAATGCCATCTCAAAGCAACAAGTATATAAAACATGTATTTTAATGCAAGGTCCACACACCCCCCTTATCTTGCTGTTGAGGGGGGCTGTTGGATGAAGATGATTCCTTCCTTCTTTCCTCTTATTTGAAGAAGGGTGAGCAACATCACTTTCCTGTGAAAGACATGTTAGGACCTATTGGAAGTTGCTTGAGCAACATGAAGCTCTTTTGTCATTTATGTAAACAGGGTTTCTGTGTATTAAGTTTAACATTTTACATCTGCAAAAACTTCATTTTTATCATTGTGTCCTATCAGCTATATTTGTTTCTCTTCTGATAGTGGAAGCTCTTGATAAAATCCACACTATCATTCAGAAGCATATTTACAGTATTGTTGATGGATAAGTAAAGGGGAGGCAAAAATCATGACAAAATAGCTTAAAATTCAACATAGGAAAATGTAATTATAATAAAATGGAATCATTTAAAAGTGTTTGAAGGTTAACTGGAAACTCCCAAGAGTATCCTAAGCTTTGTGAATGGTACCCTGTGGAGTTAGTTATACCCTGAAATAAGATTAACCTACCTAATGCAAATATTCCTCAAGAGAAAAACTGGGCAACCCTCAAATCACTTGTCACAGGTGACTTTATACTCAGTGTACACAGAAGAGCTTGGATTAATCATCAAGTCAGCTCAGACATGCTTTTTATTCTCCACATTTAAGTGGTCAAGGATAAGCCAATTAACTCGTCTGTCCCTACATTTTTTCTTCAGTAAATCTATAAAAATATTATAAAAATCTCTCAGGATTGCTGAGAAGATTCAGTGTGATTCAGTATATAAAATAACAGTAAGAGTCCAGTACAGTTACATTTCCCTGAGGTAGGCACATGAAAGGAAAATGGGATAGTTTGATTCCAGATCAGGAAGCATGAAGGATATTTATACAACTGCCATAAAGTTTCTTTTCCAGATATCTAAGAATTATCATCTCTCTCTTAGGGAAAAAAAAACCAAAAAGACATTATTTCTCAGCTCCCTGGTAAGAGATAAGAATTTCATAGATAGAATATTGCCTTTTCCCCACTCCCCTATCAGTCTAGTTGTGGAGTTGAAATACAAACTCAGCTGGAGCATCTGAGAGAAGGTTTATATGGATTTAGTAAGGTGAAAATCCAAGTGCAAAGGTAAACTTTGATTTTTGTCACTGATATAAATGCACTGCTTCGGGATTAAACTTCTTTATATTCTCAGTTTTAATCCTGCGTTCTTTCCAGGCCCCAGTAAATGGAAAACATTTCACTGGCTTCCTCATTCCCAATATGTTATTGCTGCCTTTGTACAGTATTGTGATGTATCCCAGGCTTAAATCAGTTCACAACATATTTATCAGGGGGTGGGGGCAGTTTCCTCTTCCAGTTGTACTATAGAACAGGCACAACAAGAGTTTAACTATTTTTTCTCCTGCTGCTTCTAACCAGGTGAAAGTTTTTTTTTTTCTTTCTCAATTTCATCCAAACAACTGCCTCTCCCAATTTCTCAGGTAGCAAAGTAAATGGAAAAAGAAGCTTCTTAAACAGGTCAAATCAAGACTGCTGTTTTAAAAGGTTTTAAGAAGAGGGTATTTGAAGTGAGAGAAACAAATGCCCCCTGAAGCTTAACTAAATCCTCTGAGTGGTAGACATGAGCCAAGACCTTTCCTACCCTTTAAAGCAACTTTAGCACCTCGAAAGACCTCACTGGTTTAATTCCCTGCTGACCCAAACTCTATCAGAAACAATAAAGAGAAAATTTTATTTACCATATCTTTTTTCTTATTCTTTTTTTTTAAGAATAATTTTATTTAAGCACCTTGATTACAAACAGGTTTGTAGTCAGGTTTCAGTCATAAAGAGAACACCCTCCCTTCACCAGTGGCCCCTAATTCCTTCCCCCATACCGTGCCTGTATTTCAGATAGGCATTTTACTTCTCTCACTAACACTGTCATGGTAGATGTTAGTGTAGTCATCTAACTGCACTCACCACTCTTTGTGGTGAGCTTCATATTGTGAGCCGATCTTTCCAGCCCTCATCTCTATTGTCTCTGGGCATTATCACAATAATTTATTTATTTTTCTTAAAACCCATAGATGGGAAAGAGAAACATTTTAAATGACACTGATCCTTCATGAGAGGTAACAGAGTAAAACTTTTTTTTTAAAAAAAATCACCCTTTTTCTGGCAATCTTAATTATTATAGATATTTCTGAGTTGCTGGCCATTGAAGATGCCTTTAATATATATATTGAGCAACCACACAAACAATATCATACTTGTGTTGTTCAGACCCCGAGTGCCATCTGGATTAAGCAAGTGCTGCTCTAGAGTCCTTGGCTTCAAGTCTAAATGCAACCTTAGCTTGAAGGGTACAAGGGAAGGAAAAGGGAAGAGAAGTTCAAGTGACCTTTCTGTAATTATGCACAAAGTGTATTTTTCTGCTTTTCCACTGGGCCCTCCTGTACTCCCATTAGGTCCACAGTTTGAAGTGTACAAATGGAGGAAGAACACCTTGCCTGGGGCAAAGGTAGCTGGATCCACCGAGTGGAGGGTTGGGGTGAAGTGATTTATCACAGTCTAGTTCTTCAAACTTATTTCAGATTCCTGGTACAATGCCCTGGAGTGCCAAATTACCTAGACTCCAATACAGAACTCCGAGAGCCTGAATAAATGTGGAGTGTGAGGGCATGGTTGAGAGGATGCCTGCTTAATTTTCACCAGGAGAATTATTCAGTGAGAGCTTGAATTCTTTAATTTTTTGTTTGTTTGGGTTTCTTTCATTGTTTGTTTCCTTTGGGCCATATCCAGCTGTACTCAGGGCTCACTCTTGGCTCTGTGATCAGACAAAACACCTGTTGGTTCTCAGGGGAGCATATAGGGTATTACAGATCTAACTGGGATCAGCTGCATGCAAGGCAAGTGCCCTACAATCAGAACTATCTCTCAGGCCCAGTCAGAGCTTGAGTTCTCTGGAAGGGAGATAGATGGTGGTGGGAAGCAAGACAGTGTTCTTCACTGGAATAGTTTTATCTTGAGACACTTGGTAAGTAGCACTTTAAAGGCTCAGAACTCTTAACAGGGTGACTAGAAGCTGGAGGACAAGAGGACTAATGATATCTGATGAGGTGGTTACCCTACAAAAATAAATCTTTGAGAGAAGGGAGTCTGGATTTCATTAAGCAGATAATCAACAGTCTTTGAAGTTTAGCTTGTTTTGCTTGTTTTAATCATATCAGTACTTTTGAAATATACCTCTAATAAGCAGACTATCTTTGGAAGAAGAGATGTTAGAAAGGGGAACAAAAAGATTAGGACACAATGAAGCAATTTGGTTTGGAAGAATTATTCAACTGAATTAAGGTCATGACATTAGGAATGGAGATGAAGAGAAATTTTTGACAAATATTTATTGAAAATAGTCAAAGTCAGTTGGCACACTGGTAATGATTTAAAAAATAGAATAGACTCTTCAGAAGATCAGAAATTTACTTTCAGAATTCTAATTGATAATGAGAATGTTGTGCTGCTGTTTCCAAACCAGTTATAAAAATCTAATTTCACAAATTAAATAAAAAAGCCTAAAATTTGGCATAAGAAAGTACTAATATAAAAATTCAACCAAAAGTTAAATAAAATGTTATATCTTAAACTCAATTATAAATACTCTTTGCTCATGAAGTTTCTTATAAATAAATATGCCACCTCTGAAATTTCCTGAAGGCAATGAAAAGTTTGAACAACAAGCACTCCTGCCCTAATTATTGTCTTTGTATACCATCATGTTAGTAGCAAACAGATGCCATTTGAAATGACTTCCAATGGTCCAAAATGGGACCATTTGCCCACAATCACTCAAATTCAGAATGGAAAATATTATACAAGATAATAGCATATTTTCTGTAATATATCAGTGGCATAGAAAAAGGATCCAAATGTTTTTAGGATAAAATATATGTAATAAACCTAGTAAAACAAAATGCATGGTCCTTGTTTAGATCTAATTAAAATAACCTAAATTTTCAAATTTGCACGTGATCAGGAAAATATTGGATAGTATCTCCCTTAATTCTGTCAGGAGTTATAATGGGTGAAAAGTAAGAGAAATAAAAATGTTATTGTAAGTTTAAGATGTATTCTGAAGTTTGACTGTTCTAGTGTAATGATATGCTGTCTAGAGTTTTCCTTAAAATAATTCAAGAAATGAAATGTATAGAGATTGAGTGGAAAGGGGTACAATCAGTAAATAAAATTAGTTCAGTATAATGTTGAAAAAATTTTAAAGTTGAGTAATATTTATGTTAACTTTATTAAACTAGTTTCTCTGTATATTTGGCATTACCCAACACAGAATGCTAAAGGAAAAATTGCTCTGAAGTTTTTAATTACAAGTAGTCTAGTTTAATAATCATGTTGTTGGTCTTCCACCTCATCTATATCTTCCTTAGATTATGCTCCTAGATTCTCACCATGTTCTGTTTTTCAATTTTATGATTTATTTCCAAAATTTAACAATTCTCACTTTATTATATTAGACAGAAACTCACAAAGAGCATCTCATTTAAATGTTTGGGTAGATATCACAAAATTAGTAATTCTAAAGTGAACAATTCATTGACATTTAGAACATTTACAACTCTTCAACCTCCATGGAATTCAAAACATTTTCATCATGCCCAAACATTATATCCATTCAGTAACACTGGCAGTTACTTTTTAATCTGGTCCAAATTGCAGCATTAGATAGTTCTCTGAATATAGTCAACACTTTTTTCTTATTTCCACCTTTGCTCACTTCACTCTTTATTCTTACTCTTTTTATAGGAGTTCATTTAAATATAAGACACATGAAGGTTTAAATCACTCTATACTTCAATCACAGGGATTTCCCATCATCCAAATTATGTTAATCATCTACCTCCTCTGAGTTCCAGTTTTGACAATCTGATGATAATAAGAGACTATATTCTTTGATAAGATTTTCATGTCAATGACAATGGTGCAAAAAAAAAAAAAATCCTTAGATGAAAGAGAATTTTCTTCCTATCCAGTACTCAGGCTCATTCTATTTATGGAATGAGAGTAAAACAGAGCTCAAACTCTAATAGTTAAATGCTCCAGAACGAGGCTGACTCCACTTTAAATCACAGCGTGGGGGAGAAAGTTACCACTTTTGCCAATACTTTCCAAGTTTCTAGTAATAGGGTTCCAAAACAATTTTCAAAACAAAATGAAACAAAACATGCAGTCAGGCTGAAAACAATAATGAGAAAAATCTCTGGGTATAAATGTTCACATTTGTAAATTCTCCACAAGGTCATTGCTGGAAAATGCATTTTCCTTCGTTGCCTGGCACTTGAACTCTGTTGGCAAGCCAGCGTCATCCCTTCACACCTGGTTCCACTCCATGGCTTCATCAGTTTCATGGCTGCCAGTCCTGCCAGGCGCAGAGCCTGGCACAGGTGAGGATGAATCATAGAAGCCACAGGAGCCCTGGAATCATTAAGGCCTCTGTGCTTTAGAGAGAACCAAGTCCCACCTCCTCATTCTACTTATAGGAAATGGGATTTTAAGAAAAGGAAATTGACTTTCTCAAATGTTTCAAACCAGAAACAGTATAACCCATTTTATACCAAGTCCATTATTCATTTTGTTCCAGGGGCTAAATCACTTTCTTATATTTTTATGCACTAATTAATATAGTTTAATTAACTTGCTTATTTTATTCTTCTGAGCATAAGACTTTTGTTTTGTTTCTTTGCTTGTTTGTTTGGGGGGCCACACTCAGTGGTACACAGAGATTACATTCCTGGCTCTATATTCAAGTTTAATTTATAGCAGTGTACAGAGGACCGAATGTGGTGTGGGAGGTTGAACCTGGACTGTTGCACATAAAGCCAGAGACACCTCTGTACTACCTTTCCTGTGCAGAAGAGTTGTAAAGTTTAGTTTGTGATTTTTTTCTCCTATGGGTTAGAGCAGGGGTCTTCAAACTACGGCCCGCGGGCCACATACTGTATTTATTTCCATTTTGTTTCTTCACTTATAAATAAATAAAAAATAAATATATGCAGTGTGCATAGACATTTGTTCATAATTTTTGTTTTTACTATAATCTGGCCCTCCAACAGTCTGAAGGACAGTGAACTGGCCCCCTGTTTAAAAAGTTTGAGGACCCCTGGATTAGAGAATGGAGTCTGATGAATTTCAAGTTTATTTTCTTTTGAAGAGATACCTTAGAACATTTGCTATAATGTAAGTGATGCATATATAGATATATAATTAAATGATGTATATATATATATATATATATACACCAGATAGTTAAAGGTGCAACAAATGTGCAATAAGTTGAAAGTCTCATATTTGCTAATGAGGCAGGGACGATACTATAAAAACATTAATGGTGTGTCTGGTTTGTGACAGACATACAGGACTCCCATAGGAGTAAACTCAATTTCTGAATCAGTTTCTGCATTTCTGTCAGACAGACATGAAGATATTGGAGGCCACCAAGAGTTCCTAGGGTGGCATCTGACACATGACATGTCATTTATGCATTATATTCATTTGCTGAGGTTGTTATAACAAAGAAGCACAGAAGCAAAAAAAAAATTTTCATTGTACTAATATTTGGGAGGCTAAAAGTTTGATATCAAAGTGTTCCCAAAGTCAGTGCCTTTTTATTTCCAAAAGCTCCCTGGCTTCTGATAGTTTTCTGATGAACATGAGCAGGATGGTTGACATAGAAAAAGTGAAATGATTAAGTCAACCATTACAAGAGCGACTGGTAACTCCTGTTAAATTAAATTCATTTAATGCCATAGGAAACCATAAAAGGCAGGATTATCTTTCCAGAAAGGTAAGGGAAGGAATAGTTTTGAGTAATATTTCTTAGTAGCTTCTATGCCCTCTGTCTCTATCTTCCCATCTGTTTGTGTCTGTCTCAGTCCCTTCCCCCTTCTTTGTATCTTTCTCATCCTCACTCCATATTCTACCCCTTTTTATCTTCCTCCTTCCTCTCTTGTCCTCAGTCACAGACACATATTTATGCTTAATCCACAAACAGCTATCCATCAGGAGAAAGCATATACTTGCAATGATACAAACTACATATCCCACTTCTATTTTTGTTCCCTTTGAGTACTAAATTGGATATCTGCCAAGTTTCATTTAACATTTCTGGGTGGGAATAATATTCAGAAACTTACGTTCAACAAGATTCTCTCATAGACTTCATATATCACATCACAAACTCATGCATAGTACAGCTTTACACTGGGTACTAACTTATTTGTTTACAGCATAGGCACTTACTCTGGAAACTAGGAATGCATATCTGTGTTATTTATCTGCTAACAAGAAAGAAAAACAAACAGGCATAACAAAACTAAAAAAACTTAGAATTATATTATTTAGCATATTAGTTTTATATCCTAGCAATAAACTTTTTTTTCTAACAAATTTCAAAAATAAAAATTTTTGATGATGGCTGAGGATATAGTTCAAAGGTCTAGAGTTGATTTCTTACATGTTGCAACCTAAGATTCAATTCCCTTGACTTCATGATACCTGAAACACTGACCATAATAGCTCCCAACTCCGGTGAGTGTGCCTCCAAAATAAAAACAACAAAAAATGATTTTGGCAACTGTAGAATTCTTTCCATTTTCCCTGAAAATGCTATAACAAAAATACAACCATTTAACCACAAACCTTCTATACAGCTTTAAAAAAAATCCCCAAAAGTATTTTTAAAAAGCCTGACAATTAGTAACTGCTCACATACATGTCATTCCAAGTTACTCTAGTCTTCCATGGAAATGATTACCAGGTAAGTTTTATAGACCCCTAAAGCTAAAATTTACAGAAAGGATGGAGAGAAATGTACCAACTGCTACAAGTTTGGGTAAAATAAAGAAAGACAAATAGCTCCTGGATTTAACAAAATGCAAGACATTATTGACTTTGATAGAAGTGCTTCAGTGGAATAGTTGAAGGGAGAACTTGATTAGAGTAAATTGAGCAGAAAGGAGGTTTGAGAAAGTGGAAACTGAATATTGAAAAGTCCTCTGAGGAGATTGCTGATAGGGAACATGAACAAATGAACAGTATTTGGAAAAGAATCAAGTGAGGCCAAAAGAAAGGCATGCATATTTATTTCTGTAAAATGTACTATAAAATATAGGGGCCGGAAGTGGTGGAAGTGGTAGGGCATTTGCCTTGCATGTGCTAATCTAGGATGGACTGTGATTCGTGGTCCGATACCCCGGTGTCCCATATGGTCCCCAAGCCAGGAGCAATTTCTGAACACATAGCCAGGAGTAACTCCTGAATGTCATCAGGTGTGGCCCGAAAACACAAATAAAAAAACAAACAAAAAATGTACTATAAAATGTAGTATAAATTTTATGTTTATGACTATATCATTTTATACATACAATATAATTTATTTATAATTTAAGAATAGACAGTAACAAGGTATACTTTTAAACAAAAGAAAATTATCCAGTAGAAAACCAAGGTAGTCCATGTCAGAAAAGAAAAATAATAGGGAGTACAAAGACTTGAGTAAGAAAGAGTAGATGATGATTTCTGACAGGAAGAGAGACGTAAATTGTACAGATGCAAGTGGATTGGACTTAGTAGGACAACAAACTTGTTTTTATCAGCTGCATCTATTTTATGAATAAAATATGAGAATAAGTTAATCTGAGTGACATTGGAGGAAGAGGATAGATTAAAGTTTTGGGATAAAAGGCTATATTATTTGTTCCATGTTAACCATAAAAAAATCACAATAATAAGAGTTAAGCACAATAGAATTTTTTTTCCTTTATACTTCTGGTATTCGGAAGCCCAAACTCTTGATAATGGCAAGGTCATGCGTTCTTTTGAATGCTTTAGAAGACAGAACTTCCTTGATTTTTTTCAAGCTTTCATAGCAGTATAACTTTAAATATCCCTTCATGTGGTATTCTTTACTGGGCCTCCACATTTCCTTATCTCTTATCAGAATATCAATCATTAGGTAGAAGATCCATACTATATCCAAAATAATATCATCTTGCAATAATTTATTTCAACTACAAAGAACCTTTAATAAATTATGTTCATAGGAATCAGTATTCAGATTTAGGCAAATATTTAATGAGAGGTTACAATACAATTAACTATAAAGATTATATGTTATAACTTTGAAAGAATTTAGTAAGAAAAATGAATAAGGAAATCCAGACTGTTTCTGTAGCAATATAAAGGACCCTTGAGATTCTAAATAGGAATAATTTACACAGATGTGTAAATTCTTTTGCATAATCTACTTCAGGGTCAACATAAACTAGGCATTTAGTTAATTTAAGCAAGACTAATTTTGTCTTTTGGCAAATAAATTGAATCATAAGGACATTACAACCCTTGCAAAAATAAAAGTTATAGTACAGCACCAAAAAATGACATGAAAAATAAAATAAAGAACAAAGAAAGAAAGAAAGAAAGAAAGAAAGAAAGAAAGAAAGAAAGAAAGAAAGAAAGAAAGAAAGAAAGAAAGAAAGAAAGAAAGAAAGAAAGAAAGAAAGAAAGAAAAGAAGAAAGAAAGAAAGAAAGAAAAGAAGAAAGAAAGAAGAAAGAAAGAGGAAGGAAGGGAGGGAGGGAGGGAGGGAGGGAGGGAGGAAGAAAGGAAGGAAGGAAGGAAGGAAGGAAGGAAGGAAGGAAGGAAGGAAGGAAGGAAGGAAGGAAGGAAGGAAGGAAGGAAAGGAAGGAAGGGAGGGAGGGAGGAAGGGAGAAAGGAAGGAAGGAAGAAAAAAAGAAAACCAACCAAAAAAAGCAAAAAAAAAAAAAAAAGAAAAACCACAAAAAACCAAGAGGAGTGGTAAAATTTTAAAATGTGCAAATGAGTTCGAGTTTTATATGTAATTAAAAAGCAGTTGAAATGACATGGGTGTTTAAATATGGGTAAGAAATTAAGGTTAGTGAGTGAATAACAAAATTGAAATTTCAAAGGTCAAGTAATGGAAAAGTTAGGATTGCTCAATTACTCCTTCAAATCAACAAGAATTTTGACTCACTTGTTAGGAAATGATCTGGAATTTAATTTTATTTTATTTCAGGTTGTAAATGTGTGTGACATGGGCCTGTCAACAAATATAGATATACACTAGAGATAAAAATGGAAGTGAGGTAAAAAGATAGAATGCCTCAAGGATTTCCCCAACATTATTAGAAAATGTAAAATCTTAAAGGGGTACAGATTTACTTTGTGAAGAAAGCAAGAATAATGTTGAGTCTTTACTACAAAACTTTAGTTGAATTATTTTATGAAAAGAGGACTACAATGCTATGTTAAAAAATTCAAGGCCACCAATGATTCCAAAGTCCAAAAAAGTTACAATAGCTAGGGGGCTAATAAAGGAGTAATCCTAGAAAATATCAATATGAAAATGAGTTTAAATCTGTTACACACAAGGGTCTAACTTCTTGAAGAGGATTATCATGTATAGTACACACATAATCCCATCTGTTTTCTTTATCTTTATTAGTACATATAAAATAACTTTTCTCGAAAGTATTTGAAAGAACAGCAGGTCTGCTTATCAACCAACTCAAGAGAATATACTTCAAATCCCTCCCAAGTTATTTAAATTCTAGGACAGTACCAACCAACATCCCTGTTCTCTTGGGAAAGAGGTCAGATCATGCTAGAATTTCATGTTTACTGACTCATTCAAAGCACCCCACTGTCAGATGTTCACAAGGACAGTGGGTTCATGAGTTTTGAATTTCATACCTTCATATATATTGTTTCATACTTCTTGAACATGTTTCCACTGTCTAAGAAATTTTCCATAGTGATTTAAAAATATTACACAAGTTTTCTGCTAAGGAGAGAGAGAGAAAGAGAGAGAGTGACAGAGAGACAGAGACAGAGACGGAGACAGAGACAGACAGAGACAGAGACAGAGAGACAGAGAGAGACAGAGAGAGAGACAAAGAGAGAGACAGAGAGAGACAGAGAGAAACACACTGCTTTTGAGATGTGATACATATAGTGCATTAACTTCTATTAACTATCAAAATCAGAAGTGACAAAGTTTCATTTCTGAGACAGGACTATAATAAACCTCAAGGTTAGCACTACCTCATAGCAGATCGATGAGGTTAAAGCATCCCATTGCTTAAGAAGATAACTTTTCAGTGAAAGTGTAGCACCAACTTATAAAGAAGGTATAAGATCAGTCTCCCTGTAGTCCTTCCTACCACCAAGAAGGAAACAAGGAAAACCTACAAAGAGCTAATGAGATCCAAGTATACCTCCTACCACTTGACTCAGTCTTATTGATCCCAGGTGAAAGTGGAGGTTCCTAAGTGTTTCCCTCTGTAGTAATGTTGTCTGATGTTACCAAAATGTTATATTTTAATTACTCTTTCCCCCAGTACTATGGCATGAAGAAATGTCGCCTTTTCAAGTGTTGCACTACTGTGCTCATTGTTGTTTATGATTTGTTTTTTTCTGATGTATGTTATCTGGGATATATTTAATCAATAACAAACACACCCAAGGAGTTTACCACCATGTTGATTTTCAAGTTCTGAAGTCCTAAACAACCTCCCTTTTTTTCTTTTACCTTTCAAAGACTTCTCTCATGCTTATTGTATTACGTATGCCTAGATTTTCTTAAGTTGTAAAGGAGTCAAGGTAAATGGAGTTTGTTCATCTTGGAGGCACTAAAAGAATTCATATTTATTGTTGTTAAAATTTTTTGTTTGGGAACCATACCTGGCTATGCTCTGGATTTATTCCTGGCACTACTTAGGAATTGTTCCTGGCTGTTCTCTGGGGTGATGGGGATTGAATCTAGGTCAGTTACAGACATGGCAAGGACACACAACCTGGTATAATATTTCTCTGGTCCTAAGACCCATATTTTAATTTTTTATCAATATTCTTGATGTCCTAAATTTTAAAGGAGAAAACAAACATAAAGGAGAAAACACTACAAATTGTGGTGATTTCAGTATTGCTGAATATAAATATAAATCAAGGGTCTCAAACTCAACTTACCTGGGGGCCGCAGGAGGCAAAGTCGGGGTGAGGCAGGGCTGCATAAGGGATTTCACTTACAGAATATTCGCAATAAAAAAATCGTATTAGTCAGAAAAAAAATCGCATTAAACATTTGCATACCCCGATTGGAACTGCTCGGGATATGCGAATGTTTAATGTGATTTTTTTTCTTACTAATGTGATTTTTATTGCAATTATTCGGTAAGTGAATAATCGCGAATACTGCGATATTTGAAGGCCGGCCGCGGGCCACAAAATGTTGTATGGAGGGCCGCAAAGGGCCTGCAGGCCACGAGTTTGAGACCCCTGATATAAATGAAGATTTTTGATATTTCTTCATCTGTGTTTGGTACACTTGTATTGATGTTGGCTTGTTAAATGTTGATTCTAATTATAGTTTTTGACTTAATAATTCTTTTCCTATTTTATCTATAAAGTCTTTTAATTTTCAGCCAATATTTACCAGAATTCAAAGTTGTTCAAGGATACTTATTAAATAAAACACAACCATTTCTGTAATCTAAATTAGTGTTTATTTTCAATAGGATAATTTATTATCTCTCCTCTATATCAGTATGACTTGCTTTAAATACCTGTCTGTTATATGTGATTTGATTTTCCCCTATGAAGCTCTCTTTTAGGTAAAAGATTATCATGAGCTATGTAAGGTCAAGAATTGTATTGAATTTTTTTTCTATTGTCATTTATGACACAACCAGCTAGTGTACTATTTGAGAATTCATCTTATCCATAAAATACTATTAAAAATGTTGAGCATTTTACTTAGTACATAATCACATTTTATTTCAATGTTTTTATCGCAATGGACTTTGCATATAAAAGATTCTTGGTATTTTTCTTTACAAAAATGGCTAATTAAAAAAATCTCACTACAGGGGCTGGAGTAGTGGCTTAGCGATAGGGTGGTTTCTTTGCAAGCCACTGACCTAGGATGGACCATGGTTCGATTCCCCAGTGTCCCATATGGTTCCCCAAGCCAGGAGTGATTTCTGATTGCATAGCCAGGAGTAACCCCTGAGTGTCACCAGGTGTGGCCCAAACAAAACAAAACAAAACAACAACAACAACAACAACAAAATAACACTGTTGAAGGGAATCTATCCTGAGGAATGGAGTTTCTGAGTTTGCTCTTTTTCACAACATGAATACTTCCTTCACCACCAAGTGTCACTCTGGATATCCTTCCCCATCAGCACCCAAACAGCATTCAACTGCAAAGACTTGAATACTGAACAATCCAGTCTGATTGTCTAACATTTGTTGATAACCCCAAATGCACTGAACATTGCTTGGAAGTTCTCAAATTAAATTAGAATAAAATCCATTTAATTTCCAGGGGGCTGGAGAGATAGCGTGGAAGTGGGGCATTTGTATTACATGCAGAAGGACAGTGGTTTGAATCCCAGTATCCCATATGGTCCCCTGAGCCTGCCAGGAGCAATTTCTGAGCATAGACCCAGAAGTAACTCCTGAGTGCTGTTGGGTGTGACCCAAAATCCAAAAACAACAACAAAATATACATTTAATTTCTAGTAGCCTTAATAAGATATCTTATATTAATACAATCCTTTATATTAGCAAATATTTTTATATATCTTCAACATTGTTCTGTTTTCAGCAGATCTGAAACTAAATACATAGTAGGATTTTCTATTTGCATTTTTCCAAATGAAAAAAATGCAAGCACATGAGAGTATTGGTCCAAATCCCACATGAAGTAAGTTAAAGCAATGAGCATGAACAAAGATTGCACAATAGGCTGTGATGTGATGGACTGATATCTTAGCATTACATCATCAAAAGGAAAGACTGTTGTTTGCATGTGAGCAAACTCAGTCATGAGATTTTTTTTGTTACATATCCTAAAACCTTCTTACGGACAGCTTACTTGCTTTACTTTAGGTGAAAAGCAATAACTTTGCTTTTGACAATGTATTTTTCAGCATACTTATTTAGATTTCACATGACTAAATCTGTTGTTTAGGTAATCATCAGTGTATTATTCCAAAAGGAGAAATCAGATAAAATCTAGTGTTCCTGGCTACATCCTGTATGATTATGAACACAAAACTGTACTTACAGAAGGATGCCATAGTGAATAGATTCCGCTGTCTTTGAAAGGATGAGCTTTCATTCTGACCTAATAACTATCTAATGCTGGGTACAATTATCTTTCTCCAAGTGGCACATTATTATTTGACACGTTAATTGTTGTGTCATTTTTTCCTGAAAGGCATGTTGGGCGTCTAATACAAACCAAAAGCTTCATGAATTATCCATGTCACAGTGTTGCAGCATGGATTTACCTTTGCTGAAAGAAAAGCAACCCAATCTCATCACCTGTGTGTTTGTAATTACCCCCAGGTAGATCTGTGGTGTTCAGTAACCTGAAGAAATGGAATTCTGTATAGTGGCATTTCTGTTAAACCTCAGCAAAGGTTCCTTATTCACCATAGCTATGAAAGAAGTTTTCCTCATCTTAGATAAATCCCAGAGGAACATTTTATACAACACAGGTTTGACTTAGAAAGTTATACAAGGATATGTAAGAGATTTTCTTTCGCTGTGTCCATTTGACTTTGTTTCATTTTACTCTATTTTTTTTCTTCCGGAAAGGGTTCTCTGTATATAGAGTTCTGTTTGTAGGGCACAAAAAGGAAACAAAAACACAAACAGGAAGACCCCAACATTCAGATCTGGATGACCTTCCATCACTGCAGCTGCTGTTTGGCAGTCTTCCGAACTGTTGGGCTGGCAGCCCTAGGTTTGCCTCTGGGCCTGTCATCTGGCGAGTTGTTAGACCTCTGATGGGCTGTCTCAGTTTGCCCTTAAAGCCGGCACCTCCCTCTTCTAGCTTTGGCTGCTGCTACAGGATGAAAATCAAGCAGCCACATCGCCCTTCAGACTCTTCCAGATTCCAAAGCTTGAGTCCTTCTCTTAATGGGAAATATGATCTTTCCATTGTCTGACCCAACACATTGGGTGTGCATATTCTATGGAAAATTACCATTAAAAAAAAAACAGAATTAGAATGCACTTGATGTCCCATACTTTGCTGCTAGTTAATGCCACACTGCCCTGAAGACTCATCTCCCCTTTTGGTTTTAATTGGGTTCTTTTCTGTGGCTTTCATTTCAGCATGCACCTGACTGACATACAGCGCTGCTGATTATCAAGTGAGTTGTTCGGTGAGCTGGAGGTATGATAAATTAAACATGATATGTATCACTGAATCCATCTTTGGCTGCTTCATGGTACATTATAATTTGGGAAGGGATGATTAGAAATAAAAATATTAAAGAATAAGCAAAAAAACAGCCCACTGCTAACATGTCAATGGCAAAGAGAAAATTACAGGTTTCATTGTATATGCGGCACCATCTGCCTTTTTTGCCAAGGCTCAGCCTTCAGCTCTCCCAGGGGAAATAGCTGTGGATAAGTTATTCAATTAGAACAGCATTATTGGCCAGCCACCTTGGAGAATTGGGTTGATGATGTTGTGATTATCCTGCTCCACATTCCTTCATGTCTCCGGCAGGCTGCAGTGCTGGGCAACTCCTTAAGTGTTTACTGAGCCCTACAGTAGGGGTGAACAATTGGAAATGAAGAATATCAAGGTTCTGGAAAGAAAATCAATTTTGGAATGAACTTTTCTTGCTTAAGCACACTGCTTTCAATATTCTGAGACATTCTGTATTTTTGTGGACTTTCATTGAATTAAGTGATTAGACATAGCAGTGAGGAGGAAAGCGAATTTCATGATATGCATTTAACCAGCGGCACCTGCACAAAATAATCTTCACCTAAGGATTACAACGTAGACAAACACTCAGCCTCTTCAACTACGATATTAATCTTAGAAATGGGGGAAAAGTTTTTATAGAGATGTAATTCTTTTTCTAATAAAAACTTTTGTCGTTCCTCAGAAACATTTGTATCGTAAAAATGTAATTTATTATTACGAGCTCCCTAAACTCCCCCCAGGTGGTCAGAGCCCTTTGACAGACCACAAAACCTTTCAGCCATGATCCCTAAATAGAGATTGTTTTGTTAATTTTAGATGATGTGATTTTACAAATGAAAGGACACAGCAATATTTTATTTGCTCCATTAGACCCAATCAATATTCTGTTTATCTTATCTAGTGAGGTTTTCAGTGAAATATATTGAATACAGAATAGATGACATTTCCTAAGACATGCCACTTGGCATGTTGATTATGGGTTATTGCAAGCTAGGGTCTAGAGGTAGCTTTATTAGTATTTGTGATATAAATTAATTTGATTATGTAAATCTATTATTTTAAGTGTATGTCTTTTGAATTTGGAAACAGAAAAATACTTAAATTTTATGTAAAATTATTCATTGATACATACCTTATAAATGATATGTCAATAATATTCAGTGTACTTATTTGCAACTCACTCTCAGTTTAAGTGATCTTCTCTTATTAATTAGCAGAAAATTCAAATGTTTCTTCAATTACTGGGTCATATGTTGATGACTTTGAGACCTGTGCTTCAGTTCTCATGGATAGTAACTGAAAATAAGATTTTTTCCTTTGATCTTCTCCCTCTTTTTTTTCATGCTGTAATTTCAAAGATTCATTTTTATAACTAATAATTAGAACAAACCTCAGTATAGAAGAAAAATTTCTCGAATACATCTTAACTTTATGATACTTTAACATTTAAGTGTTATAATGTTCAGGTAGTTCATTATTTTTACCTCTGCTTCATCCCTATTTATTAACTAGCTCTTCATTTGGCATAAGTTTAAATATTTAATTATATTTACTTAGTCTGAAGGTTATATTTTCTTTAAACTATTTAAAACCATCAGATATGTATGCATTCCTGTACTTTAATATGGAATGGGCCTCAGATAAATATATCTATGAAGACAAAGCTATGTTATTAAAAATTCTCAGTAACTAAATGCATTTTATTTTTTTCCAAGATGAACTTTACATGATGCCTCCTTCAAGTCATGTCATTTGGGCATGTGGATGATTTCAAACTGTCAATTGAGGTTCTTTAGTCTCCAAAGAAACCTTGTGCTATTAACTTTCTGGAATAATGATAATGAGGCGCTTTACCATAAAGTAAGCTATCAGAGAAAACTACATAGCAAGGGATATAGTTCAATGACAGAGCACATGTCTCATATTTTTCAGGCTCTGGGTTCAATATATTTTAACAGAGAAAAAGAAAGAGTGATTAATCTATAATGCAGGGAAAATATTTATCTGTGGAATATACAGTCTCTCTGTGTAACCTGGAACTCTGTGCTATCCTTCAAGAATATATTCATATTGTGCCCTTTTACACTAAAATTTATCTTTAGGGTTAGTGGGATAATAAAGAGAGAAAAGCACTTGCCTTGCATGCTACCAATCAGGTTTAGAACCCCTGTACTACATATGATCTCCTAAGCCACACCAGAAGTGATCTCCTGGGTGCAGAGCCAGGAGTAAGCCCTGGGCAGAGCTAGGTGTGGCTCAGAAGCAAAACAAACAAAACCAGACTTCCTATGTAGATTGTCCATATATACTATATATATATTATATATATATATATATATTAGATATTTCCCTTGTTAATCTGTCTGTTGCTGATTTTGCTTGTTTCATCACTTTGAGAAGGACCCAGGAGGGATAGGAAAACATTTTGTATCTGTTTCATGGAGACCTGGAACCTCTTGAGAAAATTTCCTTCAATTCACAAGCTCAGTTTTCTTGAATATTTCATACATGACATTGTTATCTCTACCCAGAGCTTTAAATTTTATATAAAGGATATGAGGGGACAAATAAACAAGAATTTTAATTTTCCTTTATTTTATATACTAATTGGGTATCTTACATCCGTTGTTTGGTGTGGGGGCATATGCTATCTTCAAACCCTCTTTTACATAAGGTATAACCAATCATATTGCCAGGAGTAGGGATACAGAACCAATAAAAGGTTCAGGTCACAGTATTGAGGGGGAAATGGGGTTGCTGTTTGGATACAAGTGTTACTGTTATTAGGTCCTGTTACTGATGCAACTATCTTAACATGCCATCCACAAGAGTTTGAAGTTAATCTGTTCCATTCTTACGATTTTAGCTGTGGGAGAGATAAAACATGAAGGACAGTACACTAGTTCTTAGGTGTTTTGAGGTGGAAACTCCATGCTTTGCTTCCCAATTGACACGATTTGTAATAGATCAAGACACTGTATTGTCTTTCTCCAGGTCTGGAGAAGAAGCAAAACTGGAATTGCTATTATCTTTTTGTTGTTGTTTTTGAGCTACACTGGGTGATGCTCAGGTGTTACTCCCTGGCTATCTGCTCATAAATCGCTCCTGGCTGGGGACCATATGGACTCAGGGGGTCAAATCTCAGATCGTCCCTAGGCTAGCATGCGCAAGGCAGATGCCTTATACCTTTCTACCTTGAGCACAACTCTTCGGACCCTGGAATTATTTTTTAAAAATTTGAATCATTGCCAAGGATTTGTCAGATGTGCCAGAGTTCACTTTTATTTTTTCAGAGTTCACCTCTTTTGGTATCTATATATTGTGTTTACTCCCTTTCTGCGTAAATAATAAAACTATAGCCACCTTCTTTCTGAGAGGGACCATTCCTGTATCCCTTGGGTCTTGACATTCATTGATCTCAAATTTCTGAGTAGTATAAACTAACAATTTCTATCAAATTAAGTAGGCATCTTCCCAAGCTCTGACATGCTTATCAGTTATATTTACTAACTAAAGCATCAGTTATTCAATCACAAGGTAGGATTTATTTGGAAACAGAAACAGAAGAGAGGTTAGGATTCAAAAATGGATTTATGATGAAATGTAAATGCAACCCCCTTAGAATACAAAGCTAGCAACCTCCATATAACCCCAGACTGTACTTCTGCCCAGCTCCATTCAAGAGAAAAAAGAGCTGTAAACGCAAAGCATTGATTCCTGTTGTTTCTTTATCTATTCATATATAGGCCTTCTCTTTGTAGATACCTAATTTCATTTAGATAAGGTTCTTTATATTAACGTTCACAAATCAAATAGTAACTTAATTGTCATGTATACTATTTGACTTAAAATAGAAACTGGAATCTGTGTCTGAGAGATTCTCACTCCTTCTTTGCAGCCCTTTTGGACCAGACTAAAACTGCTTTCTAATAGAATGTAGCATGGCCCCATATTCTACCACCCCCCCCCCAAAATTTTTTTTCTTATTCCTCTTCCTTCTCAGCTTAAATGGATCGTTAGAAAAAGAGAATGAGAACTGGACTTGGTCTCTCAACTTATTTAAACCTCCAACCTCTTATTTCTTTAGAAAATTTGCCTGAAGACAAAATACCACTGAGCCTACATATTCTTAGGTGCAAGCTAATTAGACTTCCTTATTCTTTTTATTATTATTATCACAAACCTCTACCCCAGCATGAAAATTCCTAGCCTTAGGCAACCACACACTC
Organism: Suncus etruscus; assembly: GCF_024139225.1. Classification (NCBI taxonomy): domain Eukaryota; kingdom Metazoa; phylum Chordata; class Mammalia; order Eulipotyphla; family Soricidae; genus Suncus; species Suncus etruscus. The sequence continues at coordinate 91,457,836 of NC_064855.1, read as the reverse complement.
ATCTAATATATCAAGTTCTCAAGCTACAGGCGTTGGTGTAGAACTGTTGTCAGGCCCACACAGGGATGCCAGTGTAATATTGTGCTGGCTAACTTTCTGTTCTTCCATGTAAACAGTATATGAGATTCATGTTGACCACCTGGAGTCATTCAGTATCACATTATTTATTCTATAACAACCACCCCAGTCCTTCATATCCAGGAGCCTAGATGTCCACCAATCAAGCCCAGAAAACACTTCTCTCTTCTCATCAGCAAGGGAAATGGCATGAACCATGAAAAAGGCAAAGGCAAAAATCGCTTCTAAGAGTGATATTCAAAGTAGCAAAGCTAAGGAGAAAACAACTCAAAGTGACAAAAGCCTGGAGAGATCCCTAAAGTAGCCCAAGTGAGGGCAGTTACAGCAGATACAACAACTACAGGGATACAATGGGGTATAATGGGCTGGCAGCACATTAAGAAGTGATGACTATGATATAGCCATGTCTATCTAAGGGGTAGCTAGTCAGAAAATGAAATAGTTCTAAGAAAGGAAAATCATTCAATTTCAACATGAATGAAAGAGAGGATATCATGCTGACTAAAGGAAAGGAATAGATACAAAATAATCTTTCTCATATGTAGGATTTAAAGATACATAGAGGAGTGGTAGCACAGCCGTAGGGCATTTGCCTTGCATGTGACTGGCCCAGGATGGACACAGGTTTAATTCCCCAGGCATCCCATATGGTCTGGTCCCTCAAGCCAGGAGTGCAGAGCCAAAACACAAAAATAAATAAATAAATTAATTAATTAATAAAGCTACATAGCGAGCTAGCAACATATGGAAGAACTGATCCACACAACTGAGTTCGGGGAGTGGACACACACGGATTAACTGGATCTTTGAGAAAGGGAAATGAGTTCACTGGTAATGGGTGTGGTGTTGGAATTATGTCCATGAAAACCATTATTAATAGTATTGTAAACCAAAAATAAATACATAAATAAATTTAATTCTTTTTTTTTTTGTTGTTTTTGTTTTTGTTTTTTGGGCCACACCCGGCGGTGCTCAGGGGTTACTCCTGGCTGTCTGCTCAGAAATAGCTCCTGGCAGGCACGGGGGACCATATGGGACACCGGGGATTCGAACCAACTACCTTTGGTCCCTGGATTGGCTGCTTGCAAGGCAAACACCGCTGTGCTATCTCTCGCGGCCCAATAAATAAATTTAATTCTATATAAAAAAAAAAGTGGGAAGTAACTTATGGTATTGAGAATAAGAGCACTAAAAGGAGGAAACACAATCAAGACACTTCCTCTTTGACTGCTCTTCTGTGCTTGGCAGATGGCATAAAAGCAGGCAGTTCTGGGCCGGAGATGTGGCACTAGAGGTAAGGTGTCTGTCCCTGCAAGCGCTAGCCAAGGAAGGACCACGGTTCAATTCTCCAGCATTCTATATGGTAACCCTCCCAAGCCATGGGCAATTTCTGAGCGCTTAGCCCAGGGAGTAACCCCCTGAGCATCAAATGGGTGTGGCCCAAAAAGAACTAAAAAAAAAAAAAAAAGCATCAGTTCTTACCACAGTGGACCTAAGACAAAGAAATAAAGAAATGTTTAAAAAGACAAAGAGCAACAGTGTAAGGGCCCTGACAGCCAGGCTTCAAGCCCTTTTGACAGATTATCAAGCAGTAGCAACAGATTTGGAGGGGTAGAGCCTGTGAGAACTCAGCATGAAATAAGGACAAAAGACAAGGAGCCAGAAAAGAAGCAATGTGAGACCTTGTCATAGAACATGATTCGTAAAGGTACCTTCTTAAGGTTGTTTAACAATGACTCTGTCATAAACATTGAGAATTTTTTAATACTAATTTACATGCAAAATTTAAGGACCCACTCAGAAACTGCTATATTTAGGGCAACATATTGTGATGCTCAATTTAGGGCTTTTTATCATAAAATTCCAGAAAACAGAGAAAATAAGTTCTGCAGAATGACAAAATGTTCAAAGTTGCTCTCTTTGGGGGGTTGGAGTGTTTATCTTCTCCGAGTCTTGGAGGATGGGAACCTGGACTTGATCAGTAAAATGGGTCAGGAAAAATAAAAACACCTTGGTTCAGAAAAACAAAGACCTAGGTTAAATACCTGGACATTTAGAACCTCAAATGGGGCAAAACAAAGTTCAGTACAAGAGTTTGATCTTTTAGTTTTCTCTTTTCAGTTACTCTTAGGAGGTGAGTATTCTAGCTGATTTCAGTGATTTTAACATTGAGGTGCAAATTCTTATTTAACAGGGAATTGCTGATTCCCAAGCCTAGGGAATATAGTTGTTGGAATCTCATCATGGCTGCTTCTGAACAGGAATTAGAATTTCCAGAGTCTGGCAGCTACAAATACTGGCAGGACCTGCAGAGAAACAGTCATGAGATTCTCAGTAAAGAATCTGCAGATGATGCTATGATGTCAGATCCCAGGCTAGTAGAGCTCTTCCAGATTCAAACCACCCAGGAGCCATTGGGGTCGGGGGAAAACTCGATTTATTTTAGGCAGAATTGGGATATTCATCAGGTTAGGGGAAAGTAGGGTATGAGCTCTACATGTTTAGAGGAAAGCAGGGTATATGCTCTGTGTGTTTAGCTATATAATCCATTCAACCAGAATTTGGGAGACTGCTTCCACACCCCATCATCTAAATAAAACATGTACAAAGACGAAGGGTTGTTCATACTCTCCTGGAAAGGACCATACAATGGGAAAAAGAAAACCACACAAATATGAAGAAAAGCCTCACTGTAGACAATAATCCTAAACCCTGCTATTTAGTTTAGTGGTCATGTTAAGCACTTTTTATGGGGCAAAGGGACTTTTAATTTAAGAAGTGCAACCAAACCACACCAAACTAACAAAAGAACCCTAGGGAATATGAGCATGGGATGTTTTTTCTACACTAGCTGGTTGACTAGATTTTTTTGTCTTTGTCTAAGCAGCAGCTTTTACCTTACAAAAGGAAGGTGTCAACACTAATGCAAAAGGTGCTGACTTCTGGAACTGCTCTGACAGGAGCAATGATTTCATAAAGCAAAGTTTTCCTTGTGAAGCATGTCCCAAGAGTTTCTGGAGCTCACTGGCTTCTAATTATGCCCTTGGGGTGATTTCCTGAACATAGGTCAGATTCAGCCCAACCTGGGGTATGGTTTCCAATGGTGATCATCTAGGCAGCAACTCACTTTTTAAATCAGTGACAGCTTTTCAAAACACTCTAGAAAAAAAAGGAAGGTTCTTAAGTAACTACCCTTTTTAAAGTAATCACCCTTTTGTTTTTTGCCCTAGTAAAAAGGCTAATGACTTTAGGTTCTATTCAGAGTGGACAACAAATTCTATCTCCTTGTGTACAAAGAAGACAAGTAATTTAGGATCTGCTTTGGTGCCAAAGATAGTGAGTGACTTCGGTGTCTGCCCTGACAAGAAAGATTATTTCTCAAAGTGAAGTTTTTATTACACACACTCTGGGTTTCTGGTGTAAGTGATGCTCGGGGATCCTGTGAAGATGCAGGCTGGCTTTGACTTCCACCTTG